>NC_090258.1:43918251-43958251 GCF_037325665.1 Littorina saxatilis | reverse complement strand
TCTGTCCCTCTGTCTGTCCCCCTGTCTGTCCCCCTGTCTGTCCCCCTGTCTGTCCCCCTGTCTGTCCCACTGTCTGTCCCCCTGTCTGTCCCCCTGTCTGTCCCACTGTCTGTCCCCCTGTCTGTCCCCCTGTCTGTCCCCCTGTCTGTCCCACTGTCTGTCCCCCTGTCTGTCCCACTGTCTGTCTCTCTGTCTGTCCCACTGTCTGTCCCTCTGTCTGTCCCTCTGTCTGTCCCTCTGTCTGTCCCTCTGTCTGTCCCTCTGTCTGTCCCTCTGTCTGTCCCACTGTCTGTCCCCCTGTCTGTCCCCCTGTCTGTCCCCCTGTCTGTCCCCCTGTCTGTCCCCCTGTCTGTCCCCCTGTCTGTCCCCCTGTCTGTCCCCCTGTCTGTCCCCCTGTCTGTCCCCCTGTCTGTCCCCCTGTCTGTCCCCCTGTCTGTCCCCTGTCTGTCCCACTGTCTGTCCCCCTGTCTGTCCCACTGTCTGTCCCCCTGTCTGTCCCCCTGTCTGTCCCACTGTCTGTCCCCCTGTCTGTCCCCCTGTCTGTCCCCCTGTCTGTCCCACTGTCTGTCCCTCTGTCTGTCCAGTGTGTCTGTCACACTGTCTGTCCCACTGTCTGTCCCACTGTCTGTCCCACTGTCTGTCCCTCTGTCTGTCACTCTGTCTGTCCCACTGTCTGTCCCCCTGTCTGTCCCCCTGTCTGTCCCCCTGTCTGTCCCCCTGTCTGTCCCACTGTCTGTCCCCCTGTCTGTCCCCCTGTCTGTCCCACTGTCTGTCCCCCTGTCTGTCCCCCTGTCTGTCCCCCTGTCTGTCCCCCTGTCTGTCCCCCTGTCTGTCCCCCTGTCTGTCCCCCTGTCTGTCCCACTGTCTGTCCCCCTGTCTGTCCCCCTGTCTGTCCCACTGTCTGTCCCCCTGTCTGTCCCCCTGTCTGTCCCACTGTCTGTCCCACTGTCTGTCCCACTGTCTGTCCCCCTGTCTGTCCCCCTGTCTGTCCCACTGTCTGTCCCCCTGTCTGTCCCCCTGTCTGTCCCACTGTCTGTCCCTCTGTCTGTCCCTCTGTCTGTCCCACTGTCTGTCCCTCTGTCTGTCCCTCTGTCTGTCCCACTGTCTGTCCCACTGTCTGTCCCACTGTCTGTCCCTCTGTCTGTCCCTCTGTCTGTCCCACTGTCTGTCCCTCTGTCTGTCCCACTGTCTGTCCCTCTGTCTGTCCCTCTGTCTGTCCCTCTGTCTGTCCCACTGTCTGTCCCACTGTCTGTCCCACTGTCTGTCCCACTGTCTGACCCACTGTCAGACCCAAAGCCACGGAAAAAAACATACGGGATACCAACAGTGGCCGGGAAAAAGTAAAAACAACCCAATAACGCAACACTGAACAGCAGTATTGGCAAAACGAAGGAATCAACACACAACACGGCCACACGGCCGCAACGCGGATGAGGGGGGAGGGAGGGCAGAACTTCGCGCCCAAAAATCACCCCCACGGCAAACCCCGCCCACCCAACCGAAAGGCCCCACTGCACGCATCAAAGATGCACACCCAACCATTGGTTGAACGCTGATTGACACACACTGTCTTGCATCTACACGTACCACGGACGAACCCCGACCCCACCAATGAAACCACACCTCAACTCTGACGAAACTGCCTATTTAAACAGACAGAGCCAAACATTTAACCACATCACGAGTTTCTCCTGATTCAGACCCACCACGCTTTCCAACTACGCTCCTCGACCTACACCATCCTCCATCACTATGGCCACCAACTTCAACAATGAGATTGCCGAGACCCAATTCGACTTCTCCTTGGAAAATGAAGAGGAGTCCACCATCCACGCCAGCCAGTACCACACCTCCAGGGAGCTGGAATTGAACAGCATGAGGGAACATGACAGCATCCTCGAGATCAGTCTACTACCCGCGAACGCGGACGCCCCTAACCAAACCCATCAACAGAACCAGAAACCAACCAAAGAAAGGGTAAACCCCATTCTGGAAAAACTACAGGAAACGTTCAAATCTAGAACGAGCTTAACCACAGCAAAACAATCGATAACACTCGCAATCAAGAAGAACCGGTGTGTACCCTTTCTGAAAGGGGCCACCGACTTCAACCCAGGTTTGAACGGCTCAACTGCAAGAATGCAGGGGCTCAGAGAACAATTTCGGGACATCATAAGGGAACACAACAATTCCCTCCAACACCACTTCGCCGAATTCCTCGAGGGGGAAATTGGAAACGAGACAGAAACCATCAAATGTCTCCGCGATGAAGCCCTCGCCATCGCGGGTAAAGATGAAGAAACTCTCAATATGCTGAAACACAGCCTCCAAAAATTCATCAAGGATGAACAAACTTTGGTACAACGCCACCGGGACTACGAGGAAGACAGGGAAAAACGCGAACACCGCAACCAACAACGAAAACGGCCACGGGACCACTCAACAAGTGACTACAGAATCCCCAAGCTGCCAAAGCGACATTAGGCAAAACTTTTGTCTAAAACCTACACTCCGGTCTGCCCTCGGGCGGACCACCCTCATCTTCCAAAAAGGGATGAAGTGTTTCGTTGCTAAACCGCTTTATGAAACAACCAACACACCCCCTCCCCCTGTCAACCTGTACATACAGTACACAGACAAATAATGAGAAGGGTTGAACACACAACCACACCACTCCCCACATTTACCTGTACCATCAGTACACACAACAATACGGAAAAAAACCCGTTAAAGGCACGATGTACTATACAATCACCAAGCCTTACATAAGCCTCAATCACTGAGAGGACAGTACACACAAATACACCCAAACAAGGGAAATGAAAAATAGTCATCTATAAATGATTATTCTGAATCAAGGAACAAAAGTGATGAGGATATGGGTTTGAATAGTTGTCCCCTGACGAGGCTACCTTTCAGTTTCCCCAGAACACCTCTATAAAATCACAAAGAAGCTATCCTAGCAATTTGAAACTGTAAATATTGCCGAAAAGTACTATAATTGGGAGAGGTACTTAGGGATCTTTGGGTTGCCTACTGCATTTGCTGGGTTTGGCAGACCTTTGATATTTTACCCCCTATGATTGATCGGTCCGTACGGGCCAGCAAGGGTCCAACCATGTAGCAATTGCCTTCGTGCGATCCTCAGTAGTGTGGAAAAGCACCCAGAGACACCCAAAACCTCTCCTCAACAATACCGGTACACGTGTTGACTTACAACAGCGGTACTCAATACCCCTAAGTATTGAAACAATTTGCTAAAAACAGTTGAACACAAACGGTGAACACCGCGTGTTAATAAAACCAACACCTCTCAATGTATACCACCACAACAACTGAAACAACAGTTAGAACTCGTACACCATCAACAAACTACAACTATGCAGATACAAGTACACCGACAACAACAACGGACAGCCTAACGAATTGAGTGCCAACGCAAACGGAACCGCCTCGGCCCACCTCACCACACCCAACAACCACTGATATCTACAATACATCCCACTTCAGAAGAAACGCTCAACCCCCCACTATGCGAAACAACAGCAACCTCTGCCAAAATTGTGTAAAAAAGGAAATACACTAAATGACTTGAATTTGACCAAAAAAGAGGTCCTAAACACACCACGAAAAACACTTCTGAAACAAAAGAACGCAAATGCGAAGAAAACAACTAAAACCATGACAAAATCATAAATGCTGCACTAATAAACAGCCACGGGGAATGTTACCCAACGACTAGACACTGACCAACATTACAAGAAAAACAAAGACGCGGGCATCAAAGAGAAATCTTATCTAAAAGTTCCACCATACTACTGCCCACCACATCTGCATAAACTAGCAGACCGCAGACTTACAACCCCCGGCCATAAAAACTGACACGCCACAACAAATCCCAACAAAGCCAAGCAGCCAGCTCTCTCTGGCACACCGAGACACCACAGACCTGAACGGACGTAACACATCCGCCTCAATTACATCACCGCCACACCCGCAGCATCTAACCACACAGCGTTGATACGCCTAATCCAATCCTACCGGCACCAGACTATTTCCGACATACCGACACGCCACCCTTCAAACCGATTAAGGTTCAGCACAAGAGGTTGGAGAGACACTCCTAAACCTCTCCGCCAGCTCACTCGTCCGCACACTCGAACCAATTATAAACCTCCAACCGAGCACTTCATTCCAGAACTCAACAAGTCGCTGATCCCCGCACATTCCTTTATCAAAAGGACACGGGCTACAATCTCACCATCCGTGGACAAAGAAACTTTGTCACCACACAACTCTCCCCCTAAACATGGGAAGGCACTCCAAAACAAAACTCCGAATCCAAAAGAGGAAACTAACCAGGCTTTCAAATGAAAAAGAAAAAAAGATCAACAACAACCTGACACGAGCCAAACAATTCGTAATCAACTTGTCAAATGTACAACTTTCAAATGAACAATACCTGGGCCTAGAAAAAGGCCTCAAATTCATACCTACACCAAAAACAAACAAACCAACCATGAGAAAACGAATCTCGGCAGATTTCTGCAAACTTGCACGAAAAATTAGATGCAAATTCTACTTCCGTGAAAACACCTCCAACACCGCAATACCTCCATTCTACACAAAATCCAATTGGAACCCCCCACCAGGAAACGAAGCCATCGAGAAATACATCTTCAATACCAGAATGGAACTATACAATCTTTCTTTGAAGAAACTACAATCCAACCTCTCTGAAAATGAAAGGAAAGCACTCAAAGAGCTATCCGACAATCAAAACATTGTCATACGCAAGGCCGACAAAAACAACACAATCGTGATTTTGAACAAATCCACCTACAACGAGGAAGCACAATTCCAGCTCTCAGGGGTACACTACAAAAACATCCCCCCACCTGATCAACTGTCATTGATCAATCAAATGATGACAATCATAACCCATCTACAGAAAACCCAACAAATTGACAAACCAACATACAACTTTCTGAGCCAAACCAAGAAGGCACACAAAACGGGGAAACTGTACTTTCTTCCAAAAGTACACAAATTCTCCAAAGAAGAAATCTGTAACCTACAGACGAACGGAGCCCAAGCCACTAGAATTCCAAGCAGACCTATCATTTCCCAGTGCGACACCCCATCCCAATACGTGGGAAAATTCATCGACTTCTTCCTACTACCTACTGTAAAAAAACAGTCCACCTACATCAGAGACACATTGGATTTCATCCAACAGATCGAACAACTCATTCTTCCCCCTAATGTACTCATTTGTACATTCGACATCACCAGCATGTATACCAACATGACAGCAAATGAACTCATCAGTGCAGTCAACGAAGCTTTACCCAGCACCCTGTGTATTCCACCACTACCACCTATCCACAAATCACACATCGTGGCACTTCTCGAACTCATCTTGAAAAACAACAACTTTGTGTTCAACAACCAACACTACAACCAGTGCATTGGAGCCGCCATGGGAATGACGGCATCCCCGGAAATATGCGACATACGCATGTTCCAACTCATGAATGAAATCCTCGACAAATATGCCTACAAAGACACGATTCTTTGGCACGGACGCTACAGAGATGACGGCATCATGTTCTTCAACGCTGACAAAAACCAAATTCACCAGTTATTTGAGATAGCCAACGCCCACCACCCTCTACTCAAATTCACATACAACATCTCTGACTCAGAGGCAACGTTCCTCGACACCACCATCTACAAAGGCAACAGATTCCTGTCCAACAAAATACTGGACCTGAAAACACACAGAAAATCTACTGAAACATTCCAGTATCTCCATCGTGAATCTGCCCACCCACCCAGTGTCTTTAAAGGACTGGTAAAAGGTGAAATGATCAGATACATTCGAACCAACAACAACATAACCACACAGAACAAGGAAACTGATCTATTCCTATCAAAACTCCTTGAAAGAGAATACATACCAGTTGAATTGGAACTGATCAAACAAGAAGTCTTGAACATACCAAGAAACACACTTCTGAAACAAAAAACCGACCATCCCACCAAAAACAAAGCTCCACCACTTCTCATGGTCTCAACATACAACCCCAGACTGAGACACCTTAAAAAGAAACTCCTAAAACATTGGAAACTGATTCTACAAGACACGGAATGTGCCAGACTGTTCCCTAAACCTCCCCTTGTGGCATATGCCAGACACAGGAACCTGAAAGAACTTCTTGTAAAAACCTCGTAACAAATCAAACAACAAGCAACACCTGCCTTGCCTAAACCAGGTAAAGAAAACAACACAACGCCAGGAACCCCATTGTTTATTCACAACACAACAACAAACACAAAACATACGGAAAGTATAAATAAAGCCACGGAAAAAAACATACGGGATACCAACAGTGGCCGGGAAAAAGTAAAAACAACCCAATAACGCAACACTGAACAGCAGTATTGGCAAAACGAAGGAATCAACACACAACACGGCCACACGGCCGCAACGCGGATGAGGGGGGAGGGAGGGCAGAACTTCGCGCCCAAAAATCACCCCCACGGCAAACCCCGCCCACCCAACCGAAAGGCCCCACTGCACGCATCAAAGATGCACACCCAACCATTGGTTGAACGCTGATTGACACACACTGTCTTGCATCTACACGTACCACGGACGAACCCCGACCCCACCAATGAAACCACACCTCAACTCTGACGAAACTGCCTATTTAAACAGACAGAGCCAAACATTTAACCACATCACGAGTTTCTCCTGATTCAGACCCACCACGCTTTCCAACTACGCTCCTCGACCTACACCATCCTCCATCACTATGGCCACCAACTTCAACAATGAGATTGCCGAGACCCAATTCGACTTCTCCTTGGAAAATGAAGAGGAGTCCACCATCCACGCCAGCCAGTACCACACCTCCAGGGAGCTGGAATTGAACAGCATGAGGGAACATGACAGCATCCTCGAGATCAGTCTACTACCCGCGAACGCGGACGCCCCTAACCAAACCCATCAACAGAACCAGAAACCAACCAAAGAAAGGGTAAACCCCATTCTGGAAAAACTACAGGAAACGTTCAAATCTAGAACGAGCTTAACCACAGCAAAACAATCGATAACACTCGCAATCAAGAAGAACCGGTGTGTACCCTTTCTGAAAGGGGCCACCGACTTCAACCCAGGTTTGAACGGCTCAACTGCAAGAATGCAGGGGCTCAGAGAACAATTTCGGGACATCATAAGGGAACACAACAATTCCCTCCAACACCACTTCGCCGAATTCCTCGAGGGGGAAATTGGAAACGAGACAGAAACCATCAAATGTCTCCGCGATGAAGCCCTCGCCATCGCGGGTAAAGATGAAGAAACTCTCAATATGCTGAAACACAGCCTCCAAAAATTCATCAAGGATGAACAAACTTTGGTACAACGCCACCGGGACTACGAGGAAGACAGGGAAAAACGCGAACACCGCAACCAACAACGAAAACGGCCACGGGACCACTCAACAAGTGACTACAGAATCCCCAAGCTGCCAAAGCGACATTAGGCAAAACTTTTGTCTAAAACCTACACTCCGGTCTGCCCTCGGGCGGACCACCCTCATCTTCCAAAAAGGGATGAAGTGTTTCGTTGCTAAACCGCTTTATGAAACAACCAACACACCCCCTCCCCCTGTCAACCTGTACATACAGTACACAGACAAATAATGAGAAGGGTTGAACACACAACCACACCACTCCCCACATTTACCTGTACCATCAGTACACACAACAATACGGAAAAAAACCCGTTAAAGGCACGATGTACTATACAATCACCAAGCCTTACATAAGCCTCAATCACTGAGAGGACAGTACACACAAATACACCCAAACAAGGGAAATGAAAAATAGTCATCTATAAATGATTATTCTGAATCAAGGAACAAAAGTGATGAGGATATGGGTTTGAATAGTTGTCCCCTGACGAGGCTACCTTTCAGTTTCCCCAGAACACCTCTATAAAATCACAAAGAAGCTATCCTAGCAATTTGAAACTGTAAATATTGCCGAAAAGTACTATAATTGGGAGAGGTACTTAGGGATCTTTGGGTTGCCTACTGCATTTGCTGGGTTTGGCAGACCTTTGATATTTTACCCCCAGGGATCTTTGGGTTGCCTACTGCATTTGCTGGGTTTGGCAGACCTTTGATATTTTACCCCCTAGATTTCATCCAACAGATCGAACAACTCATTCTTCCCCCTAATGTACTCATTTGTACATTCGACATCACCAGCATGTATACCAACATGACAGCAAATGAACTCATCAGTGCAGTCAACGAAGCTTTACCCAGCACCCTGTGTATTCCACCACTACCACCTATCCACAAATCACACATCGTGGCACTTCTCGAACTCATCTTGAAAAACAACAACTTTGTGTTCAACAACCAACACTACAACCAGTGCATTGGAGCCGCCATGGGAATGACGGCATCCCCGGAAATATGCGACATACGCATGTTCCAACTCATGAATGAAATCCTCGACAAATATGCCTACAAAGACACGATTCTTTGGCACGGACGCTACAGAGATGACGGCATCATGTTCTTCAACGCTGACAAAAACCAAATTCACCAGTTATTTGAGATAGCCAACGCCCACCACCCTCTACTCAAATTCACATACAACATCTCTGACTCAGAGGCAACGTTCCTCGACACCACCATCTACAAAGGCAACAGATTCCTGTCCAACAAAATACTGGACCTGAAAACACACAGAAAATCTACTGAAACATTCCAGTATCTCCATCGTGAATCTGCCCACCCACCCAGTGTCTTTAAAGGACTGGTAAAAGGTGAAATGATCAGATACATTCGAACCAACAACAACATAACCACACAGAACAAGGAAACTGATCTATTCCTATCAAAACTCCTTGAAAGAGAATACATACCAGTTGAATTGGAACTGATCAAACAAGAAGTCTTGAACATACCAAGAAACACACTTCTGAAACAAAAAACCGACCATCCCACCAAAAACAAAGCTCCACCACTTCTCATGGTCTCAACATACAACCCCAGACTGAGACACCTTAAAAAGAAACTCCTAAAACATTGGAAACTGATTCTACAAGACACGGAATGTGCCAGACTGTTCCCTAAACCTCCCCTTGTGGCATATGCCAGACACAGGAACCTGAAAGAACTTCTTGTAAAAACCTCGTAACAAATCAAACAACAAGCAACACCTGCCTTGCCTAAACCAGGTAAAGAAAACAACACAACGCCAGGAACCCCATTGTTTATTCACAACACAACAACAAACACAAAACATACGGAAAGTATAAATAAAGCCACGGAAAAAAACATACGGGATACCAACAGTGGCCGGGAAAAAGTAAAAACAACCCAATAACGCAACACTGAACAGCAGTATTGGCAAAACGAAGGAATCAACACACAACACGGCCACACGGCCGCAACGCGGATGAGGGGGGAGGGAGGGCAGAACTTCGCGCCCAAAAATCACCCCCACGGCAAACCCCGCCCACCCAACCGAAAGGCCCCACTGCACGCATCAAAGATGCACACCCAACCATTGGTTGAACGCTGATTGACACACACTGTCTTGCATCTACACGTACCACGGACGAACCCCGACCCCACCAATGAAACCACACCTCAACTCTGACGAAACTGCCTATTTAAACAGACAGAGCCAAACATTTAACCACATCACGAGTTTCTCCTGATTCAGACCCACCACGCTTTCCAACTACGCTCCTCGACCTACACCATCCTCCATCACTATGGCCACCAACTTCAACAATGAGATTGCCGAGACCCAATTCGACTTCTCCTTGGAAAATGAAGAGGAGTCCACCATCCACGCCAGCCAGTACCACACCTCCAGGGAGCTGGAATTGAACAGCATGAGGGAACATGACAGCATCCTCGAGATCAGTCTACTACCCGCGAACGCGGACGCCCCTAACCAAACCCATCAACAGAACCAGAAACCAACCAAAGAAAGGGTAAACCCCATTCTGGAAAAACTACAGGAAACGTTCAAATCTAGAACGAGCTTAACCACAGCAAAACAATCGATAACACTCGCAATCAAGAAGAACCGGTGTGTACCCTTTCTGAAAGGGGCCACCGACTTCAACCCAGGTTTGAACGGCTCAACTGCAAGAATGCAGGGGCTCAGAGAACAATTTCGGGACATCATAAGGGAACACAACAATTCCCTCCAACACCACTTCGCCGAATTCCTCGAGGGGGAAATTGGAAACGAGACAGAAACCATCAAATGTCTCCGCGATGAAGCCCTCGCCATCGCGGGTAAAGATGAAGAAACTCTCAATATGCTGAAACACAGCCTCCAAAAATTCATCAAGGATGAACAAACTTTGGTACAACGCCACCGGGACTACGAGGAAGACAGGGAAAAACGCGAACACCGCAACCAACAACGAAAACGGCCACGGGACCACTCAACAAGTGACTACAGAATCCCCAAGCTGCCAAAGCGACATTAGGCAAAACTTTTGTCTAAAACCTACACTCCGGTCTGCCCTCGGGCGGACCACCCTCATCTTCCAAAAAGGGATGAAGTGTTTCGTTGCTAAACCGCTTTATGAAACAACCAACACACCCCCTCCCCCTGTCAACCTGTACATACAGTACACAGACAAATAATGAGAAGGGTTGAACACACAACCACACCACTCCCCACATTTACCTGTACCATCAGTACACACAACAATACGGAAAAAAACCCGTTAAAGGCACGATGTACTATACAATCACCAAGCCTTACATAAGCCTCAATCACTGAGAGGACAGTACACACAAATACACCCAAACAAGGGAAATGAAAAATAGTCATCTATAAATGATTATTCTGAATCAAGGAACAAAAGTGATGAGGATATGGGTTTGAATAGTTGTCCCCTGACGAGGCTACCTTTCAGTTTCCCCAGAACACCTCTATAAAATCACAAAGAAGCTATCCTAGCAATTTGAAACTGTAAATATTGCCGAAAAGTACTATAATTGGGAGAGGTACTTAGGGATCTTTGGGTTGCCTACTGCATTTGCTGGGTTTGGCAGACCTTTGATATTTTACCCCCTATGATTGATCGGTCCGTACGGGCCAGCAAGGGTCCAACCATGTAGCAATTGCCTTCGTGCGATCCTCAGTAGTGTGGAAAAGCACCCAGAGACACCCAAAACCTCTCCTCAACAATACCGGTACACGTGTTGACTTACAACAGCGGTACTCAATACCCCTAAGTATTGAAACAATTTGCTAAAAACAGTTGAACACAAACGGTGAACACCGCGTGTTAATAAAACCAACACCTCTCAATGTATACCACCACAACAACTGAAACAACAGTTAGAACTCGTACACCATCAACAAACTACAACTATGCAGATACAAGTACACCGACAACAACAACGGACAGCCTAACGAATTGAGTGCCAACGCAAACGGAACCGCCTCGGCCCACCTCACCACACCCAACAACCACTGATATCTACAATACATCCCACTTCAGAAGAAACGCTCAACCCCCCACTATACGAAACAACAGCAACCTCTGCCAAAATTGTGTAAAAAAGGAAATACACTAAATGACTTGAATTTGACCAAAAAAGAGGTCCTAAACACACCACGAAAAACACTTCTGAAACAAAAGAACGCAAATGCGAAGAAAACAAATAAAACCATGACAAAATCATAAATGCTGCACTAATAAACAGCCACGGGGAATGTTACCCAACGACTAGACACTGACCAACATTACAAGAAAAACAAAGACGCGGGCATCAAAGAGAAATCTTATCTAAAAGTTCCACCATACTACTGCCCACCACATCTGCATAAACTAGCAGACCGCAGACTTACAACCCCCGGCCATAAAAACTGACACGCCACAACAAATCCCAACAAAGCCAAGCAGCCAGCTCTCTCTGGCACACCGAGACACCACAGACCTGAACGGACGTAACACATCCGCCTCAGTTACATCACCGCCACACCCGCAGCATCTAACCACACAGCGTTGATACGCCTAATCCAATCCTACCGGCACCAGACTATTTCCGACATACCGACACGCCACCCTTCAAACCGATTAAGGTTCAGCACAAGAGGTTGGAGAGACACTCCTAAACCTCTCCGCCAGCTCACTCGTCCGCACACTCGAACCAATTATAAACCTCCAACCGAGCACTTCATTCCAGAACTCAACAAGTCGCTGATCCCCGCACATTCCTTTATCAAAAGGACACGGGCTACAATCTCACCATCCGTGGACAAAGAAACTTTGTCACCACACAACTCTCCCCCTAAACATGGGAAGGCACTCCAAAACAAAACTCCGAATCCAAAAGAGGAAACTAACCAGGCTTTCAAATGAAAAAGAAAAAAAGATCAACAACAACCTGACACGAGCCAAACAATTCGTAATCAACTTGTCAAATGTACAACTTTCAAATGAACAATACCTGGGCCTAGAAAAAGGCCTCAAATTCATACCTACACCAAAAACAAACAAACCAACCATGAGAAAACGAATCTCGGCAGATTTCTGCAAACTTGCACGAAAAATTAGATGCAAATTCTACTTCCGTGAAAACACCTCCAACACCGCAATACCTCCATTCTACACAAAATCCAATTGGAACCCCCCACCAGGAAACGAAGCCATCGAGAAATACATCTTCAATACCAGAATGGAACTATACAATCTTTCTTTGAAGAAACTACAATCCAACCTCTCTGAAAATGAAAGGAAAGCACTCAAAGAGCTATCCGACAATCAAAACATTGTCATACGCAAGGCCGACAAAAACAACACAATCGTGATTTTGAACAAATCCACCTACAACGAGGAAGCACAATTCCAGCTCTCAGGGGTACACTACAAAAACATCCCCCCACCTGATCAACTGTCATTGATCAATCAAATGATGACAATCATAACCCATCTACAGAAAACCCAACAAATTGACAAACCAACATACAACTTTCTGAGCCAAACCAAGAAGGCACACAAAACGGGGAAACTGTACTTTCTTCCAAAAGTACACAAATTCTCCAAAGAAGAAATCTGTAACCTACAGACGAACGGAGCCCAAGCCACTAGAATTCCAAGCAGACCTATCATTTCCCAGTGCGACACCCCATCCCAATACGTGGGAAAATTCATCGACTTCTTCCTACTACCTACTGTAAAAAAACAGTCCACCTACATCAGAGACACATTGGATTTCATCCAACAGATCGAACAACTCATTCTTCCCCCTAATGTACTCATTTGTACATTCGACATCACCAGCATGTATACCAACATGACAGCAAATGAACTCATCAGTGCAGTCAACGAAGCTTTACCCAGCACCCTGTGTATTCCACCACTACCACCTATCCACAAATCACACATCGTGGCACTTCTCGAACTCATCTTGAAAAACAACAACTTTGTGTTCAACAACCAACACTACAACCAGTGCATTGGAGCCGCCATGGGAATGACGGCATCCCCGGAAATATGCGACATACGCATGTTCCAACTCATGAATGAAATCCTCGACAAATATGCCTACAAAGACACGATTCTTTGGCACGGACGCTACAGAGATGACGGCATCATGTTCTTCAACGCTGACAAAAACCAAATTCACCAGTTATTTGAGATAGCCAACGCCCACCACCCTCTACTCAAATTCACATACAACATCTCTGACTCAGAGGCAACGTTCCTCGACACCACCATCTACAAAGGCAACAGATTCCTGTCCAACAAAATACTGGACCTGAAAACACACAGAAAATCTACTGAAACATTCCAGTATCTCCATCGTGAATCTGCCCACCCACCCAGTGTCTTTAAAGGACTGGTAAAAGGTGAAATGATCAGATACATTCGAACCAACAACAACATAACCACACAGAACAAGGAAACTGATCTATTCCTATCAAAACTCCTTGAAAGAGAATACATACCAGTTGAATTGGAACTGATCAAACAAGAAGTCTTGAACATACCAAGAAACACACTTCTGAAACAAAAAACCGACCATCCCACCAAAAACAAAGCTCCACCACTTCTCATGGTCTCAACATACAACCCCAGACTGAGACACCTTAAAAAGAAACTCCTAAAACATTGGAAACTGATTCTACAAGACACGGAATGTGCCAGACTGTTCCCTAAACCTCCCCTTGTGGCATATGCCAGACACAGGAACCTGAAAGAACTTCTTGTAAAAACCTCGTAACAAATCAAACAACAAGCAACACCTGCCTTGCCTAAACCAGGTAAAGAAAACAACACAACGCCAGGAACCCCATTGTTTATTCACAACACAACAACAAACACAAAACATACGGAAAGTATAAATAAAGCCACGGAAAAAAACATACGGGATACCAACAGTGGCCGGGAAAAAGTAAAAACAACCCAATAACGCAACACTGAACAGCAGTATTGGCAAAACGAAGGAATCAACACACAACACGGCCACACGGCCGCAACGCGGATGAGGGGGGAGGGAGGGCAGAACTTCGCGCCCAAAAATCACCCCCACGGCAAACCCCGCCCACCCAACCGAAAGGCCCCACTGCACGCATCAAAGATGCACACCCAACCATTGGTTGAACGCTGATTGACACACACTGTCTTGCATCTACACGTACCACGGACGAACCCCGACCCCACCAATGAAACCACACCTCAACTCTGACGAAACTGCCTATTTAAACAGACAGAGCCAAACATTTAACCACATCACGAGTTTCTCCTGATTCAGACCCACCACGCTTTCCAACTACGCTCCTCGACCTACACCATCCTCCATCACTATGGCCACCAACTTCAACAATGAGATTGCCGAGACCCAATTCGACTTCTCCTTGGAAAATGAAGAGGAGTCCACCATCCACGCCAGCCAGTACCACACCTCCAGGGAGCTGGAATTGAACAGCATGAGGGAACATGACAGCATCCTCGAGATCAGTCTACTACCCGCGAACGCGGACGCCCCTAACCAAACCCATCAACAGAACCAGAAACCAACCAAAGAAAGGGTAAACCCCATTCTGGAAAAACTACAGGAAACGTTCAAATCTAGAACGAGCTTAACCACAGCAAAACAATCGATAACACTCGCAATCAAGAAGAACCGGTGTGTACCCTTTCTGAAAGGGGCCACCGACTTCAACCCAGGTTTGAACGGCTCAACTGCAAGAATGCAGGGGCTCAGAGAACAATTTCGGGACATCATAAGGGAACACAACAATTCCCTCCAACACCACTTCGCCGAATTCCTCGAGGGGGAAATTGGAAACGAGACAGAAACCATCAAATGTCTCCGCGATGAAGCCCTCGCCATCGCGGGTAAAGATGAAGAAACTCTCAATATGCTGAAACACAGCCTCCAAAAATTCATCAAGGATGAACAAACTTTGGTACAACGCCACCGGGACTACGAGGAAGACAGGGAAAAACGCGAACACCGCAACCAACAACGAAAACGGCCACGGGACCACTCAACAAGTGACTACAGAATCCCCAAGCTGCCAAAGCGACATTAGGCAAAACTTTTGTCTAAAACCTACACTCCGGTCTGCCCTCGGGCGGACCACCCTCATCTTCCAAAAAGGGATGAAGTGTTTCGTTGCTAAACCGCTTTATGAAACAACCAACACACCCCCTCCCCCTGTCAACCTGTACATACAGTACACAGACAAATAATGAGAAGGGTTGAACACACAACCACACCACTCCCCACATTTACCTGTACCATCAGTACACACAACAATACGGAAAAAAACCCGTTAAAGGCACGATGTACTATACAATCACCAAGCCTTACATAAGCCTCAATCACTGAGAGGACAGTACACACAAATACACCCAAACAAGGGAAATGAAAAATAGTCATCTATAAATGATTATTCTGAATCAAGGAACAAAAGTGATGAGGATATGGGTTTGAATAGTTGTCCCCTGACGAGGCTACCTTTCAGTTTCCCCAGAACACCTCTATAAAATCACAAAGAAGCTATCCTAGCAATTTGAAACTGTAAATATTGCCGAAAAGTACTATAATTGGGAGAGGTACTTAGGGATCTTTGGGTTGCCTACTGCATTTGCTGGGTTTGGCAGACCTTTGATATTTTACCCCCCCGGTGCTGTATCAACATAGCATGTGGTGCTGTATCAACATAGCTTGTGGTGCTGTATCAACATAGCCTGTGGTGCTGTATCAACATAGCCTGGGGTGCTGTATCAACATAGCCTGTGGTGCTGTATCAACATAGCCTGTGGTGCTGTATTAACATAGCCTGTGGTGCTGCCTTACCTTTTTTGAATTTGAAGATTTGACTGGCTGGAGGACTTGGCTGTCAGTGACTTTTGCAAGTTCGGTGTGTCAGCTTTGTCCTTCCTTTTCTTTGTTGTTGCGTGGGTCGGTCGAAAGTTCCTTTTCTGCCTGTAAATTTTAATTTTTTTTAAATGTTGTAAAAAAACTGCGCGTAGAGAGGTAATTAACCGTAAAATTGTGACTAAGTATAAGTTTAATGCCAAGTTTCTCTTTCTCCCTCTCTCTCTCTCTCTTTCTCCCTCTCTCTCTCTTTCTCCCTCACCCTCTCTCTCTTTCTCCCTCTCTCTCTCTCTTTCTCCCTCTCTCTCTCTCTCTTTCTCTCTCTCTCTCTCTCTCTCTCTCTCTCTCTCTCTCTCTCTCTTTTATACACACGCACATTTCCTCCTATTAGTTAAATAAATCGTCGAAAGTAAAAATTCCGGCCGCGTCAATCGTACTCATCTCCCAGGGTCAACCAAGGTGGTCAGAGCTGGAACCTGGAGCAGATGGCTGGTCTTCTGCACAGCACAAGACTTGTTAAACAAGGTAGGTTTTTTATCATGAGTCTTCGTTTGCTGGCAGGAACATTTATCTTGGTACACACACAAATTAGTTTTCCTTTTATGTGATCATAGTATTAGAGTAGACGTGTAATTAACTACAACAAAATGTCTTTATTCTTACCATCCTTCTCGTCAGTGTCGGATGGCTCAGGATAACTCTCCAGCTCACCCCGAATCCTCATCAGTTCTTTCTCCTTGTCAGCTTCCGCAGCTGATATGCCAGGGCCTTGGCCTGAAGAGATAAAGAGGCAGACTTAAAAGATAAAAGATAAAGCAGGAAAATAGATTTCGTTTTAATTGAAATAAACAGAGAGGCAGACATAAGAACACCTGGCGCTTTGACCTTGAAGCCAACATGATGTAGATTTGAAACACTGGAGAAAATGGTCCTCAAACAAGGCTATGAGACACTTGTTATCTATGTCACAGGCATAAGTACATAAGTCCTAAACAAGCAAGCAAATAGATTTCTTCCTACCTACAGCAACCTTGACAACTTCAAGGTAGGTGTCCTTGGCGGCCACTCCCCCGTACCACTGGCGATGAGTATCGCCGGTGTGGTTCATCTTAGAGATGACGCTTTCCCGAAATTGTTCTGTCTTGTGACGGTTCTGTAAACATATCAAAACACGTATATATAGCAATCTATAAACAAACCTGTGTAAAACAATTAACTGTTTAAGTAGCTTGATTTGACATCCTAATATATGATGAAGATGACACTCACGTGATGGGCAAAGAGTTTTCTCCATTTGGATGGAGTCACACCCAGATTGGCAGCCATAATTTTGGCCATCTGGCTGTTTCCGACTTTTCTCCCAGAGTCTGTGACAAAGGCCCACTGTTTCCCGTGGGCCTTCACAAATCTGTGAAAGAAGAAAGTGTCAGTTTAATGTCATGATGAAGAGTTTTAGCTTGATGTTATGAGGTATATCCAGAGCTTTAGTGTTAATTGTATGACGAGAAAAAAGCACGATTTATCAAGAAGCAGTTGTTGACATACAAACAAGAAAAGAACCCACTATGGAACACCAAATAACTAGTGTGAGTTTACTTACTTGACCAGTCGGACATGAGTCTTCCTCTGAAGGTAGAGGCTGGCTGGTCCATGTTGAATGAGGGTCTTGTGCTGATGAACCTAGATAGATAATTCATAATATGAAAACAGTATAGAAAAGGATAATCATAGGTTATCATTTTCTGTGAACAATAGGTAGAACACTTGCTCTCATGAGCACCCAGTGTTGGTCTACCTCGGTGCCAGCAAAGACCTCCTGCAATGTTTATGCCCAGGAGGGTGCTCCCATGGGGTCGCCTTCACGCGGCGGGAGTGTTTCAACCAAGCTACCCCACCCCTTTACTTCTCTTCTTTTGTCTTATTTCTGCCTTACCAGTCCTTTCACCTATATTTCCCTCCAAAAAACTCTCCCTACTATTCCCTGCAGTTTTCTGATTCCTTTCTTGTCTTATTTCTACCTGACTGGATCCGTCACCTTTATTTCACTTCCCAAAAGTCTTCTTTTCCACATCCTTATTTCTCTGTGGTCTTCTTAAGACCCAGCGTGTTTGCCGTGCGCTGCGACCTGTACCGGTTTGGGCTGGTGACCTGATGATTGAGGGGTTTACTTAGTTGCGACTTTGTAGCGCCAACACATCATTTTGGCCCAGTCTTTATCTAAGACAGGAGGTTGAAAAAGGCTTACCCGCTTCAATCAATCGGCTGGTCAAGTCTGGGTATATGTCTTGAGCATATTTCATCGGACCTTTGGCTAAAGGAGCAAGCGGCGGTAGGAGGGGGCGGCGGTAGTCGGGACAAACACTATGCCAAGTTGTTACCTAATCCGTTTCCGCTTGGAAAGAGTTGACGAACATTATGCCAAGTTGTTACCTAACCCGTTTCCGCTTGGAAAGAGTTAAATCTCCTATTACAGATAGATACCATATGTTTCCTCTTATCGCTGCGTATATCCATCTGTATCCTTGGCGCTCTGGAGTTGGATAACCGCTCCACCTAAGCGTCCCCTTGTTGGGCTCCGTGGTGGGTGGGGATCAGATGCGACGAAGATAAAGGCCCCAAACATGGCCACCTCTTCTTTTTCTTCTTTTTTTTCAAGCACCCGAAACGGAAACAAACGAAGATACTGTGTTGACTCTGACTCTGACGATGAAGTCCGAGTCAGAGCAACAAAGAACAACATCAGCGAGGCCTGGCCCCGTTTCATTGTTGTTGAGACAGCAGATGAGGCACAGCCCATCTCCAAACTTTCGCCTTTTGCGATACAGAAGGTTATTGCAGGAGTATCATCAACGATAGACAACATTAAGAGACTTCGTAATGGTTCTCTACTGATTGAATGTCCTTCAAAAAAGGCATCAGATGGTCTTCTCCGTCTGAATGGTCAGAAATTTGTTGATAGACCGGTCAAGGTCAGTCCTCACAGAGGCCTGAACACCAGCAAAGGAGTCATCCGATGCCGAGAGCTGGAGGGCCTCAGTGAGGCTGAAATAAAAGAAGGTCTAAAGGATCAAGGTGTCATTGATGTGTACCGGGTGTTGATCAGGAAGGGCGATATCAGAGTACCCACCAACACCCTTTTCGTCACTTTTTGTACCCCAACCATCCCTGAGAAAATCAAAGTGGGATTTGTTCAAATAAGAGTGACTCTGTATATTCCATCACCAATGAGATGTTTCCAATGCCAAAGATTTGGACATTCAAAGGCTGGATGTAAACAGAAGGCAGTGTGCGAGAGGTGTGGCGGAGATCCTCACGAAGGTCCCTGCACATCACCACCCACCTGCACAAACTGTAAGGGAAACCATTCCCCGTCCTCCAGAGAATGTCCAAAATACAAGTTTGAACAGGCCATTCAAAAAACAAAAACGGAGAAAAAGATGTCTTTCTCAGACGCCAGGAAGGAGGTTGAAAAAACGAATGTTTTTTCCTTCCAGAAAAGTTTTGCGGCAGCAGTCAGTCAAAGACCTGCAACAAAGTCAACACCCACCCAGACCAGTATTTCATATAGGTCTGTGGGTGTCCAGGCAGGCCCGTCTATGTTGAAAAGGACAGAGCCCACAAGAAACAAAAGTATTTGTACACAGACAGATGAAAGCACAGGTGGGGCTATCCCCACTGGAGACTCTATGGGGTCTCCTGGTGAGGTTTGCTTCACCGCCCCAACTGGAGACCCTGTGGGGGCTCCTGGTGAGGTTCGCTTCACCACCCCAATTGAGGACCCTATGGGGTCTCCTGGTGAGGTTCGCTTCACCACCCCAACCCAGAAGCCCGTTCACAGGGCAACTCACAGGAAGGGGGCCGTCGAGGTTGTGGAGGTAGTGGACCTCACTCAATCCACACCACGAACACCTCCGGACAAGGGAAAAGTTACTCTGCCCCAAAGATCGCCTCGCACCCCAAAAATGGAGAAAAATCCCATCACACTATACAATCATTTTGGGAGTTTATCCGACGAAGAGGGTATGGAGGCAGAAAATTCTTAAAACTAAACAAACATAGCCAATTTTATTCAATGGAATTGTAGAGGGGTCCAAGCTAACTATGAAGAATTATGTCTACTTTTACACAAATTTCATCCTGTTGCTACAGCATTACAGGAAACAATGCTGAAACCAAACAAAGATTTTAATGTATCTGGATACAATGTTTTTAGAAACCATTCAGACAATAACACGTCTGGGGGAGTTGCTCTTTTGATTAAGAAAAGTGTACTTTGTAGTGAGATCAACCTATGTACAAACATTCAAGCTGTCGCAGCACGAGTGACATTAGATAAAACCATCACTCTCTGCAGTGTATATCTGTCACCATCAAAATGTTACACGAAGCACGATCTTGAAAATCTTATTGATCAGCTCCCAGCTCCCTTTGTTTTAATGGGAGATTTTAACGCTCATTCCCCTTTATGGGGCAGCAACTCTCTAAGTACGAGAGGACGAATTCTAGAAGATTTTTTAGACAATCGTAATCTATGCGTTTTAAACGATGGAGTACCAACCTATCTCCATCCAGCAACAGGATGCAAGTCCATACTAGATCTAGTTATTTGCGACACCTCTCTTGTTCTAGACTTTGAATTTAAAGTCTATGATGACACATGTGGTAGCGATCATTTCCCTATCTTGATGTCTCAAATAGATGGATTGGAAGAAGCTTCCCCCCAGAGATGGAACCTGAACAAGGCAAACTGGCTGTCTTTTACTGCCGAATGTTCTGTCCAACTCACAGAAGACACTGTCTTTGATGGAAGTGACGACCCATCATCTATTTTTACAAACACTCTACAAGACATTGCCACTGAGTACATCCCAAAAACATCTTCAAACAACCGCATTAAAGTGCCATGGTTTAATCAAGAATGCCAAGAAGCCCGATCTGAGCGAAAGAGAAGTCTACACAGGTTCTACAGATGCCCGACCCTTAGCAAGAAGTTGACTTTCTTCAGATTTCGCGCTAAGAGTCGCACTGTCATAAAACATTCTAAAAGAACATCCTGGAGGTCTTTTTGCTCAAACTTAAACTCTAAGGTATCATCAAGTAAAGTTTGGAATGCTATTCGTAAAATCAAAGGGAAAAAAGGATCTGCATCAATTAACCACCTTGTGGTAAATGGATCCCTTATAACCCAAAAGAATGAAGTAGCTAACGTTCTGGCTTCAACAATGGAAAAAAAACTCATCAACAGAAAATTACTGCACAGATTTTCAAAAAATCAAAGCCACCCAAGAACGTAAACCCATAAACTTCTCATCTCAGAATGAGGAGAACTACAACAAGTTGTTCAGTATAACTGAACTCAAACAAGCCTTACAAAAATGCAACAACTCAGCAAGGGCTGGACGGAATACATTATCAGTTCCTCACACACCTACCAGAAAGTTGTCTTCTGGTCTTGCTGAAGGTTTTTAACCACATATGGGAGAGTGGATCCTTTCCACCTTCATGGCAAGAAGCGATGATTGTCCCCATTCCAAAACCAGGTAAAGATCATACAAACCCCAGCAATTACCGTCCGATAGCCTTGACCAGCTGTCTGTGTAAAACCATGGAGAGATTGGTCAACGCTAGGATGGTGTGGTACCTAGAAAAACAAAACCTCTTAAGTGATGTGCAATGTGGCTTCCGAAAGGGACACAGCACCACTGATCATTTGGTACGTTTTGAGACCTTCGTTCGAGAGGCCTTTGCGAGATCTGAACATGTACTAGCTATATTTTTTGATCTCGAGAAGGCTTACGACACGACCTGGAAACACGGTATTTTAGCTGATTTGCATGAAATGGGTTTCCGTGGACGTCTCCCTGTTTTTGTGGAAGGATTTTAAGTAATCGATTGTTTACAGTACGGGTCGGTCCCAACCTATCAGAGTTCTGTCAACAAGAGATGGGTGTTCCTCAAGGAAGCATTCTATCACCCATGTTGTTCAACATCAAAATCAATAACATAGTAAAGGCAGTACTGAAAGGATCCGAGTCATCCTTGTTTGTTGATGACTTTGCACTTTGTGTGCGTGGTAAATCCCTACATAGAGTGGAAAGGCAGCTTCAATTATGTATCGACAAGGTGCAAAAATGGGTAACAGAGAACGGTTTCAAATTTTCCACCAGCAAAACTGTCTGTATGCATCTTTGCAAACAAAGGGGAGCCATGCCAGAACCCTCTCTGGTCCTGAATGGTAATCCTGTCAAGGTTGTTGAAGAATTTAAATTCCTAGGACTGACCTTTGACCGTCGACTAACATTCCTTAAACATATCCAGTATCTGAGAACATCATGTCTGAAAGCTCTGGATGTATTGAAAGTGGTTTCTCATACGGACTGGGGTGCTGACCGCACAGTCCTACTCAGACTTTACCGTGCTTTAATCCGATCCAAGTTGGACTATGGTTGTGTCGTCTATGGTGGAGCCGCAAAATCCAACCTAAGGCTATTAGACACAATACACCACCAGGGTATACGTCTTTGTCTGGGAGCTTTCAGGACGTCTCCAGTACAGTCCTTATATTTTGAGGCCAAAGAACCCTCTCTGAGGCTGCGACGCCTGAAACTCACCCTAAATTATGTGTTGAAACTGAAAGCTATGCCTACAAATCCAGCCTACCAATGCGTATTTCAACCACAATGCTCTGAATTTTTTGAAAGTCACCCAAATGATCGAGCACCTCTGTCTTCTCGGATTCAGTCACATCTGGCCGAATCAAAGATAAAACTCGATCATGTTAGTGAAAATCGATGGACAGAAACACCACCATGGACATTGCCAGATCCAGTTGTTCGACTTGATCTGACAAGGTTAAAGAAGTCAGAGACAAATGATTTGATTTTTAAACAGTGTTTTAGCCAGTTCTGTACCGAGTTTCCTTCCCATCAACGAATATACACTGATGGGTCCAAAGCTGAAAGTAAAGTGGCATCAGCTTCTGTCACAGGTCCTAAACTCGATAGGGCCTTTTCGGCCCGTCTTCCGGATGACAGTTCTGTATTTTCTGCAGAGTTGAAAGCTTTACAGCTAGCTCTGAAACAGATATATCAGTCAAAAAAGAAAGACTTCCTGATTCTGTCGGATTCCCTATCGGCTCTTACCGCCGTGAAGAGAACTCAGCTAGATCACCCACTGTTGGTCGAAATCCAAGAGCTACATGCATCTCTGATTGAAGAAGGCAAAAGGATTGTGTTTGCATGGGTGCCATCCCATGTTGGAATTAGAGGCAACTCTGCAGCTGATCAAGCTGCTAAAGAAGCCAGAGAAAGACTCATCACTGACAAACACACAAAGCATTCAGATTTCAGAACTCGCACCAACATGTACATAAAGTACCTATGGCAGAGTGAATGGGACGAATGTGAAGAAAATAAACTTCATAAGATCGTCCCCCAGCTGTCGGACAGCCTACCCCAATGTCGCCTCAACAGGAAAGAAGAGACAGTTCTCTGTCGCTTACACATTGGGCACAGTCACATTACACATTCGTATCTGCTGAAAGGTGAAGATCCACCATACTGTTTTGGATGTGACGAACCATGGACATTAGAACATGTTCTCACAAAATGTGTAGACGTTCAAGAATTTCGAGATAAACACTACAATGCGGAAACATTGAAGGTTTTATTCCGGGATGTTCCCCCGGACAAGATTTTTAACTTTTTAAAAGAGATCAAGATTTTTTACAAGATTTAAAGTACCAGAAGTGAAAATGATTAATTTTTAGAACCTTCTTTTACAGTGATAGATTTGAATGTAAATAGTCTGAAACGTAGAACTTGCCATATGAAGGGAAAAGAAAATAACTGCATCGGTCTCGAATAGCAGCTAGCATCTGCTGAAGAGACATTAAACCCCAAAAACCAACCAACCCAGGAGGGTGGCGATGAAGGCATCCCGCAGCTTTGTCGGGTTTTGCTCATCATGACACTTGCGTTGAAGGGTCTTATTCCTCTTCCGGATTTGGTTGTAAACATGTCTTTCAGACCGGTCGGATAATGACAAATTCTTACTCTATCTCATACTCATTATACGATTTACATATTGTATCAACAAGTACAGCATAATAGCACTTTCAAGCAAAACGTTGAGTTCTTACCTTGAGTCTGGTGTCTGATGACACTGTCCCTTGTCTTCTTCGCCTTTCCAAAGATGCGACTGTAACACACAAAAAAAGAAAAAGAAAAAAATTATTAGGAGCAAGTTTTAAAAAAGTCAAGAGACATGCATTTAAAACAGTCACATTCTCAGACATTTCCTAAATAGGTTCTCAAGAACTGTGACTCACTGGTTCCAATCCGTCAGTTTTTTGCTGAATCTTGACACAGCGTCCAAGGAGCCGCCCCCGTTCTCGAGAAAGAAGTGCTTGCTCTCAGCCATGAACTCGCACCATTTCTGCAACAATACAACAACACTTTTAGAGTCAAATGCATCTTTTCGTTGACAAGCATGTTATTGTTACTTATTCCCCCCTCTGCTTCTTTACCTCTGTAAACTTGTAGAGCTAGTTATTTTTCGATAATGACCCAGCAACCAAACAAATAACGAGCCAGCAACAGCCTGAATCCTCGATAGTGCAATGGGTTGAGAAGCTGTTCTGTTTTGGTACTACTTTTGTGACTGAAAAGTTCCGAACGCTCTATACGTACGAAATATACATCTCTGGAGCAAACAATACAAACATACCGCATTTAAATTAACAACTACAGGCCTGAACACATGAATCTCCATATAAAATCCATGAGTTAGGTTGTTTTCTGAATCTAGATCTGCCCTGCACACACCGTTCATCACAAGCAAATTCCCAAGGCAAGTAACTCATACTCTTGCCGACAAGAGTAGTTCCCCTTCTTTTAACGCAGTTTCTTCGACAACACTGACTGCAATCCGACGGTCAGTTTTCAACAATATTTCATTTTATAAACAGATCACACGCAACCAAATGCACACATCTCATCAATTTAAACAACATAAAGCGGTTTCATACACTATTTTCCCCAAAAAACTGAACTTCATACAGTAATTAACGTTGGAACACGGGTGCAAAAGTTCGTCTGCTAGTCCCATTTGACGAAAGAACATTATCTTTAGCGATACTAAAACATAAACAGAACACACAATATCTGCCTTTACCGCCACAGCAGAATAACAGCTTATCTGTGTACTTGATTTTAGTCTAAAACAGGGAAACTGACAAGAAGTGTTAACAGAATGGAATGATTTGCACGGAACTATACAACCGCGCATTAATCGATCGCCTGCGCAGGTTGACTGGTTGAGTGATTCGGATTCGATCAAACTTTCGCACAAAAACTCCTGTTTTCTTTGAATAACTGAAGAAAGGGGGAATAAAGAGGTTACACACCTCGTCTCAGTGATTATTAAAAATAATGGTCTCAGTTCGCGGTCATGAAAAAGCTCGCTGAAGTTCGCATTTTTTCATGATCCGCTAACTTCGACCATTATTTTTTAATAATCACTGAGACTCGGCATGTAACCTCTACTTACAAACAACAACTTACAAACACTCAGTTAATAATTTTAAACAAGCAGTGTTTATTTGTGAATTTTATAGCCGAGAAATCTTACCTTGACACGGTTCACTTTGTTGACCACATTCGACCCTTTCCTGTTGTCAACCTCCACTTCCCTTACCAAGGGAAGGATGTTGATATCGAAGTACGTCTTGGCTATGTAGTCGTTGTCACTGGTCGCTTTTCGGAACAGGCGGTGGAGGTTCACTTTAATATCAACTGCCTGAAACCACATCAAGACTTGCTTCGCGGTGCGAATGGCTTCCAGTTCCCCCATGCGCTTATCCTCAACAAGCCAGGTCAAAAATTGCGCCCAGAGGTCTCCTACAAGAATTACAAAGCATTATTAAATACATATTTTTTGTGATACTAATTAGTCTTAGTGTTCAAAACTAACAACAACAAAAAAAAAGAAAAAAGATAAAAAAAATACTACAGACACAGAAGAGTACAGCACATAAATAAGTACATAAAGTTTGCTTACTGTTGAGGACTGACTTGGGTATCCATGTCGGGATGTTGCAGCCTCCTCCTGAGGGCTTGCGGGACCCTGTCCCTACAACATAAGATAATAATGCAGATGAATCAGATAAGGAAAGACGATTTGTGTGCTGATTTAAAAACATCAAATTCCACTTTCTGTATGTGTAAGTCCAAAAGATCAACTAGAAAAGCAAAATGTCACTTTTGACACTGAAAAGTGTCACCAAAACAGATTTCAAAGTGCAAAGCTCATTTGGGGGTTACAACCACACACAATTTAAACCCAGTCGCTTTTGAATTTTCCTAGAAAAGCCCAGGGTTAAGGTGGTTGGCAAGGGCCTGACAGACCTATTACATGGAGTCAGTTTTACTGCAGTGACTCAAAAAGAGTTATTTGTACCTTTGGAAGCGGATGTTGCTTTCTGGGAGTGGCCATGTTTCCGGGACAAGTGCTGGCCCATGTTCGTCTGCAGCGTCCCGCAGATGTTGCACTTGGACCTCTGGTGAAACAAAAACAAATGCAAGACTGATGATGATTAGTCATGCAAAAGAAAGAAAAATCATGAAAACGCACTCACAGCTAGACAGCGGACTATACACGTGTAAAAGAGAGAATAATAAAAAGACAACAATAGACACAAAGATGAAATTGAAGTGTGCTTGCTTACAGGCATCTTTGTTTCCCGGGCCCCATCCAGCTTAAACCATTCTCTGGCCTCTGGACGAGGCACCTTGTGCCTCCCCACAATGTGGTCTGTCATCCTAATGACTCGTGCTGAGCAGTGTGGGAGTGGGCACCTTTTCTTGGGCCTAAGACAAGAACAAGATTATTAGTATGTGGATATAAACAATTTCAAGATTCGATCATGAAGCGTACAAATACATGTCAAATGTATAGTGTATATACTTGTGTACATATAGCTTCACACCTCTTCTTTCCGTGTCCCGTCCCACTGGCTGTCTTCCTGGGCTTGTCTGCATGTGGTATGGCAGTGACCTCCTCCTCAACCAGAGGAATGCAAAAAGGAAATATTGGAATAATGCATTATCAGTTTCCATGTCAAAGCAATCCATGAATGAAATGATAACTTTAAGCAATACATAGACGTTAATCACCCCGTTACTTCAACATAAAGTGAAGTAAAACTGGCTAAGGAAAACAACAACTCACCCCGTGATAAATGCGTCAATCTCCATTCGGCGACGGTCTGCCAACTGCTCCTCTTCCAATTGGCACTCCTCAGCAGTCTCATCATAATTTGGATCTTTATCTGAAAGAAATGTGTTCTTTGTTAAATGGAATCTGGGACATCTACCTGGCAGTGGGATATGTGCCAGACATAAAGAAGAAAACAACAACTAAGACTAACAGAAAAGAAAGGACAGAGAAAGAACCTGGCTCACCAAAGTCATCCGCTCCGACTCATCCCACATCTCCTCTTCACTCTCCTCGCTGTCCGCAATCATGTCAAAAAAGGCTTCAGTGCGGGGTTCTCCTGTGGACAAAAACAAATTTAAGCATCAACTCGGATAAAAACTAAACACTGTTGTCAAATTCAAACAGTACGTTTTTCTTGACTATGCATTGACTATACATTAAATCCATACACAAGATCGCTAAAGACTAAATAGTGTCAATATTTTGATTAATAAACTTGCAAACGTTGTAAAAACACAGTGTTTGTATTGTGTTGTTTTGTTTTTTTCTTCTGTTTTTGTCAGCAGAATACTCAATAATTGCGTGCCTAAAGAATCACGCACACATAATAAGACTCATAGACAATTACACAGACAAATAAATAGACAGACAGACAGAGACAGGCAGATAGGCAGACAGACAAAAAGATAGATGCATGTTCACCTTCGTAGACTTCAGAATAAACACTGTCTCCATCATCCTCTGCCATCTCCATCTGCTCCTCAGCTCTGTCTCCCTTAAAGAAAACCCCCCTCCTCACTCTCTCCCATCTCCTCCCCACCTGCGCTCTCTCTCCCCTCACCTCTGTCTCCCTTAAAGAAACCCCCCTCCTCACTCTCTCCCACCTCCTCCCCACCTGCGCTCTCTCTCCCCTCACCTCTGTCTCCCTTAAAGAAACCCCCCTCCTCACTCTCTCCCACCTCCTCCCCACCTGCGCTCTCTCTCCCCTCACCTCTGTCTCCCTTAAAGAAAACCCCCCTCCTCACTCTCTCCCATCTCCTCCCCACCTGCGCTCTCTCTCCCCTCACCTCTGTCTCCCTTAAAGAAACCCCCCCTCCTCACTCTCTCCCACCTCCTCCCCACCTGCGCTCTCTCTCCCCTCACCTCTGTCTCCCTTAAAGAAACCCCCCTCCTCACTCTCTCCCATCTCCTCCCCACCTGCGCTCTCTCTCCCCTCACCTCTGTCTCCCTTAAAGAAACCCCCCCCTCCTCACTCTCTCCACCTCCTCCCCACCTGCGCTCTCTCTCCCCTCACCTCTGTCTCCCTTAAAGAAACCCCCCTCCTCACTCTCTCCCATCTCCTCCCCACCTGCGCTCTCTCTCCCCTCACCTCTGTCTCCCTTAAAGAAACCCCCCTCCTCACTCTCTCCCATCTCCTCCCCACCTGCGCTCTCTCTCCCCTCACCTCTGTCTCCCTTAAAGAAACCCCCCTCCTCACTCTCTCCCATCTCCTCCCCACCTGCGCTCTCTCTCCCCTCACCTCTGTCTCCCTTAAAGAAACCCCCCCTCCTCACTCTCTCCCCTCACCTCTGTCTCCCTTAAAGAAACCCCCCTCCTCACTCTCTCCCATCTCTCCCATCTCCTCCCACCTGCGCTCTCTCTCCCCTTCGCTGTCATATTCTCCCCCCCCCCCTTCCGACCCGCAGTCTTTGCCCCCTTCCCCCCTCTGTCCTCTTCTT
The DNA here is from genome assembly GCF_037325665.1 of Littorina saxatilis. NCBI lineage: Eukaryota > Metazoa > Mollusca > Gastropoda > Littorinimorpha > Littorinidae > Littorina > Littorina saxatilis. Next base: position 43,928,916 of record NC_090258.1, on the reverse strand, counting down.
CTCCCTAGCCATAATCGCACTAATCTCAGATGGCGACATGATGCAACGTGACAGCAAAGTTGCACCCCCTCCCCACTGAAATCTCCTTCGTCCCATCACTCTCCATCTCTCTCCCACCCTCACTCCCAGCCACCCTCACTCTCCCCACCCCCTACTCCCCACCCCTCCTCCCCGTCTACCTCTACCTCTCCCACCCTTGCCCCCCCCCCCCTTTGGCATTCTGCTTGTAAAAAGTTGTTGAATCCACTGAAAAGAAAAATACAAAACACAGTCTTGAACAATGGTCACTACACTTGGCAAGTACTTGTTAAACAAAGCCAGTCTAATCAAACCTGTTTTTTCCGCAAAAACACACAACTATTAAAGTCAAGTAAAGTTTAAACTTCAAACAAAAGGTTGAAGACTATGATGTTTTCTACAAAACAAATGAACAATTAGTAATATAAGAGACTCACTGATTCGAAAGTAGCTGCTTGCTGCTGTTAAACAACACACGCACGTGGTTACTTCTTGCCGGCCGGCTATAAGTGATGGATCACTACTACACAGCACAGCAGCAGCGTCATAGCTAAGTACACAGGTACACAGCCAGCGCTGCCCACTGGGTCAGTGATGCCAGACGCAATTCTGGAATGTGGCCGCGCCCCGCTGCGCGCTAGGCGTGGCTCAGTAAGTACACAGCTACTTGCGTGCGTGCGTTTGTGTGTGCGTGCGTGTGTGTGTGTGTGTGTTTGTGTGTGTGTGTGTGTGTGTGTGTGTTTGTGTGTGTGTGTGTGTATGTATGTATGTATGTATGTGTGTGTGTGCTTGCGTGCGTGCGTTTGTGTGTGCGTGTGTGTTTGTGTGTGTGCGTGTGTGTGTGCGTGCATGTGTGCGCGCGTGTGTGTGTGTGTGTGTGTGTGTGTGCGTGTGTGTGTGTGTGTGTGTGTGTTTCTGTTCTTGTGCGAATATGAGCGTTGGTATGTTAGTGTCCAAGATTTAGGTTTAAACTTAAAGACAACATTCAGATTTCTAGTGCCACTGTCATTTACATTTGTCTTACTCGTCTTTCCGATATGTTTGCAGAACAGGTGGGGGCTTGCCAGAGGATCACAGCCCAACTGATGTTGATTTGCTAGAACAAATAAATTTGACTCTTTGAAAGAAGCTTTTGCAAAAACTTTCTCTTTCTGTTCGCAGGAATGCGTGTGTGATGTTGATTTTCAGTGTGAAAGTGTGTGCAATGCCTGTAGATTGAGCTAGCATCATGTGCGTGAGCGTGTGTGGTGGGTGTGGGTGTGGGTGTGGGTGTGGGTGTGTGTGTGTGCGTGTGTTTGTGTGTGTGTGTGTGATAGCACTACATTCTGATTTCAATAGGAAAGAACAACTTTAATTCAATTCAAGTCAAACATACTTTATTTTCCCAGTAATGAAATATTACAGTGTGGTGTTGGACATAAACACACAAAAACAATAACCGACGAAATACATAAACACAGACAAATATTAAGTTAACCATATTACAAATTCACAAATAAAAAACACACTTTGCAAAAAAATATATACACCTTAAATTTGATGTATTCTCAAAATCATTGACTGGGCTTTACTGGAAGTGTTCAAAGAAGGCACATAGTGATCTTCAGATCTTTTCATTAAAAACTGACCATTATGTGGTCATTTTAGTATTGCTATATAGATTTACACCAATATTAGCAAGTTAGGACCAGAAAAATCAAGCTCTGGGGTTAGACATTTCTAGGTCACCTGCATAGCTGGCTCTCAACTATGTTTAATAAAACCCAAATGAGGCACTTTTTGAAAATATAGGTGTTTGAAACCTAAAAGTGACGTCACAAGAAGTGAAAGAATGAACCTCACCAATATTAGAAACGTTAGGCACAAAAAATATCATGAGCTCAGGGTTAGACATTTCTAGGTCACTTCAATACCTGGCTCTCAATTATGTTTTATAAAGGCCCAAATGAGGCACTTTTTGAAAATATGGGCTTTGGGTAAGCAAAACTCTCATCAGTATAAACAAAAGAAAGACCACATCTTGTTAATAATAATAATAATAATAATGGACATTTGCTATAGCGCATAATCATATATATGCTCAATGCGCTTTACAATAACTAGAATTAACATAACTAATAATAAAACCATACACAATGAACAAGACCCACAATCTACATAACATAGCATACTCAGCATACTCCATGCAAGCAAACACAAAAGCTTAACACACTCCAAGCACGCAAGACCAAGCAAACAGGGTAAAGACAAAACAAAGTCATACAAGCAAAACCATACAAGCAAAATTAATACCGAACTCCATGCAAACAATACTCAAAACTCAAATGAAAAAACATGACAAAGCAACGGAATGAGAAAAAGCCATATATATACATACAAATTCAAAACACTCCATGCACGCAGGGGGGGGGGGGGGGGGTATCATGTGTATGCAAGTGAAAAAAGATGCGTTTTCAGGCCTGTGCGGAAAGAGCCAGAGGAGGCAGAGTGACGAAGAGTGACAGGGAGAGAGTTCCAGACGAGAGGAGCAGAAACAGAAAAAGAGCGCTCACCAAAAGATTTAGTGTTCGTAGTTTTTGACGGTTGTGTCAGACTCGGAATCTGGAGGATGCCATGAACATGGACGTTCTTTCCAGGTCCTCCAGTGCTCCCCACATTTTGGTCCTCAGATCTGTTGGGTCAGGCCATGTCTGGATCCGCAGTTGGTCGAGGAGGGGACATGCTTGGAGAACATGTTCTGGAGTCTGATCTCCCTCTCCACAGTCACATGTGGCAGACTCTGCTACACCTATCCTCCTTAGGTGTGCTTTGAGGCAGCAGTGTCCAGTGCGGAGGCGGAAGATGATAGCCTGCTCAGCACGGCTTAGGAGATGGAGGGGGTCTTTTTGTGGCTTGTAGCCAGAAGTTTTGTTGGTGAATTTCTCTTTCCATCTGTGTTTTATGAGGGTCTTTGCCTCTCGATATGACTGGCAGTGGTTTGGCTGTTCCATCTTGCTGCCATTCTTGGCGAGCTCGTCTGCCTTCTCGTTACCAGAGATTCCGCAGTGTGCTGGTATCCACTGAAGGACGACTGTGGACTTCCTGGCGAGGGTGCTGATCTGGTGCTTCAGCTCTTCCAAGCTCTGGTCTGTGTTGCTGGATTCGAGGGCTTGTAGTGCAGAGACTGAGTCGGTCAGGAAGACAGTGTTCTTTGGTGTTTCTTCCACTGAGTTGAGGAAGCTTGCTGCAAGGGAGAGCGCGTTGACCTCAGCTTTGAAATTGGAGCTGAGGGCTCCGCTTGGAGCTGACAGTGTTGTTGGGGGCTTCTTGGGCTGCAAGATGTATGCTCCGCTACCTCCATTCCTCGTTGCATCCTCTGCTGAGCCATCAGTGTAGGCAAGAGTCCACTTGCTGGCTGGATAGCGTTGGTGGATTTCGTCCAGCGCCAGGGCTCTCAGAGCGGCGTCACTTTGGTTCTGTTTGGAGGTGACGCCTGGAATGCTTGTTCTGATTTCCGCTCCTAGGCGTTGTGGAGTCCAATCTGTGCTGGTCAGAGGCTCACACTGGGTCGGGCTTGGAGTCAGAATGTCAGCATTGTTTCTTTGCTGCTCCTTTATCTGATGGTTCAGACTTTGGCGCTTGAGGCGGTTTTTGGTAAGTGCTTGGAGCTTGTCATGGAGTGGGTGGCTCTCGAGACGTTTCATCTTTTCTCCTTGGATGAGGAGTTTTTCTTCTCTTCTGGCTTCCAGGGGCTGAACTGACGCAGTCTTTTCCATTTCTGTAATGGGTGTCGTCTTCATTGCACCAAGTATAGTTCTGAGACCAAGGTTCTGTACCTTGTCTAGTCTGGTTTTGTTGGTCTTGGCTGCTGTGTTCCATGAGCTTGAAGCATATTCAAGCACGGGTCTGACAGTTCCTGTATAGACTTTCTTCAGGATTTTGGAGTTTGCACCCCATGTTGTGCCTGACAACTTTCTCATGAGGGCGAGCCTTTTGATGCCTCTGGATTCCATGTCCTCTATGTGTGGCTTCCAGGACAGGCGCCGGTCAAGCTTCACACCCAGGAAAGTTGGAGTGTCTACTTGGGGCAGGACAGTGTCACCCAGCTTGAGCTGAACTTTCTCCTTGGAGGTCGACAAGCTGAAGACAGTGGAGACGGTTTTGACTCGGTTGATTTCAAGTCCCCAGTCGTCAGTCCACTTCTTGATACTGTCGACGCTCTGTTGGAGTCTGTAGGCTGCTGTGGTGGTATGCTCTGAAGCGTGCCAGACTGCTAAGTCATCTGCGTGCAGCGTGTTGGAAACCAGTCTGGGAATGGAGGTGGTGATGTCGTTGATATAGACAAGGAATAACGTAGGGGAGATAACTCCGCCCTGCGGCACGCCCTCTCTCATCTTGACGCTCACGCTTTCATGTCCATCAAGGAGAACCTTTGCCGATCTCTCGTGGAGGAACGACTTGATCCATCCGAACATCCGCCCTGTGATTCCAGCTTGGTGTATCTTCAGGAGCAAGCCCTCTCGCCACACTTTGTCAAAAGCAGCCGATAAATCGAAGAACACGCTCACCACTTTCTTCTTCTCCTGGAAGGCAGTCTCGATTTCCTGCGCTAGGAGAGCCAGCTGGTCTTCCGTGCTTCGATTCTTTCGGTAGCCTGTTTGGGTTGGGGTCAACATGCTGTTTGTCTCGAGGTGCCAGATCAGTCTTCTGTTGAGGATTCTCTCCATCAGCTTACCGAGGCAGCTGATCAAGCTGATGGGTCTGTAGCTCTTGGGGTCTTTCTTGTTCTTTCCCTTCTTGTGGATAGGGACTATGTGGGCTTTCTTCCACATGGCTGGTACTGTTGTTGATTTCCAGGACTCGTTGAAGAGCAACAAAAGGGTTTTCTTGGCGATGGTTCCCATGTGTTTAAGCATGTCATTGCTGATTCCATCAGGGCCTGGGGCCTTCTTGCATTTCAGCGCCTTGATGGCGGCTTCCAGCTCGTCCAGACGGATGGGATCGTACATGCAGCTGCTGTTGGCGCCCTTCTCTGAGGGTTGTCGGATGGCTTCTCGGACTGCTTTTGTTCTGTCTCTTGGCAACTTGACTGTACTGGTTTCCTGGTACATGTTGGCAAGAGTGTTGGCTGCTTTTTTCCCTGTTTGAAGCTCTCCATCGAGTTCTAGGACTGTTTGTTTCTTTCCTGGACATCATCGTTGAGAGTGTGTGCGAGCTGCCACAGTTTTGTTGTGTCCTTTTCCATGTTGAGAGACTGGGTTTTCTCGTGCCAACTGTTGCGAAGCTGCTGGAGCTTCTCTCTGGTGAATTCTGCTCTGGCTCTGTTGTGGGCTGTGACGTTTTCATCAGTAGGGTTGAGTTCCATGGCTTCTCTGGCGGAGCTGAGCATGTCATGGAGTTGTTGTAGGTGGGAGTTCCATCCTGGTTTGTAATTCTTTCTGGAGCCTCTCGGAATTGAGTTTTTCGCTGCCTTCAAGACAGCTTGACAGAAGAGTTCAGCATGTTGGTTCAGGTTCTGGTCTTTGAAGTCCAGTTTCCTGCAGTTTTTGTCCAGTAGTTGTTGGAACATCCCCCATTTGGCCTTCTTGTAGTTCCATCTTGGTGTTTGCTTTTGGGTGGTGGTGTTTCTCTCTTCGTTCATGTTGAGAATGACAGGCTTGTGGTCACTTCCCCCCAACTGCGAACTCACTTCCCGTGTGGTGATCTGGGGTGGGTTGCATGAGACGACTTAAGCTGGGAGGAAATGTGCTCAAAGTTGAGATGGTTGACTTTACGCGGAAAGCGCGAAAACCGGGGTGCATGAGCGGTCTTACGTTCGTTGAGCACAGCGTTTTTTGCTTAACTTTGAGCCTGCTCCCCCCCAGGCTTAACGCTGAGCTTGGCAGAGATAACAGACTTAACCAGCCAGTTGCCGCTTGCAAGATGATGTTTTAAAACCTTTTATCATTTGGTGCTATAATAGGTCGCACCAACGCGACGGAGTTAGACAATTTTCTTGTTTACTTCATCTGTGCCCGGCAACCAAAAGGTTTTTGTTTTTGTTTTCTTTAGGGTGAAATCATTTTTTTAATTTTTTTTATTTGTTGAAATATGTATGTATTTATTTATTCAATCATTAATATATTTATATTTTGTTGTCTTTTTTTTATTTGTTAGAAATCATCTTTTGTTACCTAATGCTGTCTCTATAGTTATAAGTGTTTTATAATTTGATGTTTAAAATTTTATTTATTTATTTAAAAAAAAATTTAGTCTCACATTATATGATTTTGTCTTTTCCTTCTATTTTGTTTTTACTTCATTTTTTATTTTGATATAATTCGTGTTTTTTTGTAATTACTGTATTTTTATCTTCTTTTTGTATTTACTTTTTTAATTTTTGGTCGATGTTTACCTTTACAGTAGAGAGCGATTCAAGATCAAGAAGACAATCTTTATTTTTCTTCTACTCGATCCAACATGCACAATGCACAAAATAGTACTATAACGCCGTACGCTCTACTTTGTACTACACACGGCATCTCCCGTGTTGGTATGAGCGCGCGCTTCCTGTGCATGCTTGAATGCGCCCAGATGCCGCAGAGTACATTATTGTGTAACAGACGGTCTCTGATGCGCCCTTTTCCCGCGAACCTACTAGACTGCAGTTTGCATTGGCTGTTGCTGACCACATTTCCCGTGACGTCATGGAATCTCCCACTAACGCTCTAAGTAGGTCGACAACGTCGACTTGCCCTCTTTCTCTGTTGAGTCGGCCCTAAAGACGGCTCATGCACCCCGACTTCGTTTCGTGCTTTGCGGATTCTTAACAGAGCAAGCTTTAGAGTAAAGTCGAACCGTTTGAGCTTGGAATTTGAGTTCTCTCATGCAACCACCCCTTGGCAACATCGTCCGTGGCGATGGCAAGATCAGGGCTACTAGTGGTTCGCCAAGCTCTGGAGTAGTAAGTGCACGGGTCATCTGGTTGGTTGAGAAGAGTCAGTTGGTTGGTGAGCATCCAGTCTTCTACCTCCTCACCCTTACTGTCGATCTGTCGATAGCCCCAACTCGGGGAGTGACTGTTGAAGTCGCCCGTGATGAGACAACGATCGGGGAGAATCGGTATGTTGTGAGGATCAAGCTGCTTGGCTGGTGGGGAATAGACGTTGAAGATGGCAAGGGGCTTCTTCCCGGCAAGGAGACAGACTCCTAGGCACTCTGTGGCACCATCCTGGGATCGATAAATCTCCGCTGCGGCCATCGAGTTTTTGACGAGAATGATAACACCACCTTTGTGTCCTGATGCTCTGTCATGTCGAAAAGTTTCATACCCTCGAATGGAGAAACGGTGACTGCTGTTCAGATGTGTTTCCTGCATGCAGCAGACATCAATATTTGTTGCTTCAGAAAATTCTGAAGGTCAATTTTCTTGTTCCTCACCCCCTCAGCATTCCAGTGCATGACTTTGATCTGGTAGCCGGTAGCTCTACTCCGCCCATCCCCGGCCACGTCAGATGGGTGGGAGTCGCCAGTCGCATTGGGTGGGCCCCTTTGAGGCTGAGGGCCCGGCACCGTCTTCACCTGGCTGCGATCCATGAAGACGACACCATCACGTTGATTCGTTGATGACACAACCATTTGTCGAGGATAGCGTAGGCACCCGGTCTGCTCCCCGCCTAAAAAAGGCCAGTGCCGTTCCGTCTTCGAGGGACTGCGTGGGTTTCATTTCGGAGTTTTCCTTCTCCTAGACGAGTTTCCTTCCATGGATGATGAGCCTCCTCTACCCTCGTTTTGAATTCAGAGTGGTCTTCTCTTAGGATAGCTGCCTGCCAGGGTTGACGAGCCTATCCTGCCCGGCTATTTGACCCATAGCTGGAGGTTGGTTCGTGGGCACCTGGGCATTTCCACACACCGGTGGGCCCGCATGCCGCACGTCTAGGGGCCAACCTCCTCCGAGTCCTTGTAGTCTAGCCTGGGGCCTTGCGGTACCCAGTTTACGCCTGTCGCCGCGATGGAGGCACTACATAGGGCTTGTTGTGGAGAGGTTATTGTACTGGCAGGAGAGACTGACGCATTCTGCTCTCTTTTCGCATTGTCCTAAAAAGGACAGACGGTGCTAGCCAGCGGTGAGGGCTGAAAGCGAGAAGTGACAAGCACAAGACACTTCGCCAACACACTAGACACGTCACACAACCGTTTGGCAGGCAGATTTAGTGTTGACTCTCGGAGTGGAAAGGATAGAGGTGTCTGCTGAGGAGCGGGGAGTGTCCTGCCCGGTGTGTATGTCTGAGTCATGTCTGTGAGGTATGCGGGTCCTGTCTGTGTGCGTGCACCATAGGATAGGCATGCGATTTTATATTTGATGCGTGACTCTATTGGAAGCCAGTGCAGTGCTTGGAGATGAGGGGAAATGTGTTCGGACTTGCGGACTCTGAGGACCAGGCGTGCAGCATTGTTCTGCAATTTCTGTAACCTGTTTAGGAGGTACTGGGGGCAGCCATACAGCAGTGCATTACAATAGTCCAGTCTGGAAAGAATGAATGCAGAGACTAGAGTCAGAGCTGCTTCTTTAGAAAGGTAATGGCGTATCGAGCCAATACGGCGGAGTTCAAAGTTGACGGCACGAGTGATGTTTTGTACCTGTGCGTTCATAGTTAGGTGGGAGTCTAGTGTGACACCCAAGTTCTTCACTGAAACCGAGAAGGGGACAACTGCATTGCCTATTGTGATGGACTCTGGGAGCTGGATGGAGGTAGACATGCGTGGAGAGGAGGCAGCCATGACTTCCGTTTTCTCATCATTTAATTTTAGCTTGTTAAATGTCATCCAGGATTTAACGTCCAGGATGCATTCTTGCATTGAGTGCATCAGAGTGTCGAAATCTTGAGATCAGCAGACTTCTGAAGTTGCGTATCATCTGCATAAGAATGATGGAGAACTGAGTGTGAGGCCATGATGTCAGCGAGGGGTGTGGTGTATAACACAAACAATACCGGCCCTAGGACCGAACCCTGAGGCACGCCGTAGCGTAGCAGAGCAGGATCAGAGGTGCTATTGTTTATGGAGACAGTCTGGGTACGGTTGGACAAGTAGGAGGAGAACCAGAGAAGGACAGAATCACTAACGCCAAAAACGGTTTCTAAACGGCTGATGAGGAGACCATGATCAATGGTATCGAACGCTGCCGACAAGTCGAGCAGCGTCAGGATGGCAACTTTTCCTTTGTCTAAAGCGAGTAAGAGGTCATTTACAATTTTCACTAAAGCTGTTTCCGTACTGTGCCCAGACCGATATGCAGACTGCAGAGGGTTGAACAGATTGTTGGATGTGAGGTGAGCAGAAAGCTGAGACAGAACTACCTTTTCTATTATTTTAGAAACGAAAGACAGGTTACTGACAGGCCGAAAGTTTTTCAACTCATTGTGGTCCAGTGTAGATTTCTTCAACAGTGGGGTAACAAGAGCGGTTTTGTGGATATCCGGGAAAGATCCAGAAGCGAGGGAGTCATTCACAATCTTTGTAATGGTGGGGAGCACCACATCTAGACATTCAAAGAGCAAGGAGGTTGGGATCGGGTCAAGATCACACGTTTTAGGGGCAGAGCTAGTCAAGATCTTCCGGACTTCTGATTCAGTGACAGGGGTGAACGATGCTAGAGGATCGCCACTGAACGGTGTTCCAAGGGATGAGAGAACAGAGGGCTGGGAGTCGAGGTCATCTCTTAACTTTTCTACCTTAGTCACAAAGTAGTTGGAGAACACATCAGGGAGGGACGCTGAAGGGTACACAGTGGGAAGCAGACTAGCGCTAGATCTAGCACAAAGATCGTTGGTAATGTGATACAGCTCTTTGCTTGATTTCGCCTGGGCTATCTGAGTGGTGTAGAACATGGACTTTGCTTTGTGAACAATGAAGGTCACAAAATTCTTGGCTTTTCTGTACAATTGTTCATACACTGTCAGACCAGATACCTTCCACTCTCTCTCGGCACGACGCCGTTCTTTCTTAGCCTGGAGTAGTTCATCGCCAAGGAGACCAAACCACGGAGTCACCTTTCTTGAGGACACCTTGCGCCTGGAGGCGGGGGCGTGCTTGTTAAGTTCACTGAAAGTCTATTTTTAGTCAAATCAAGTTCCCTTTGGCAGAGAAGGTACATAAAATGCATCTTTACACAATGCCCATGTTAGTTTTGGTGAAAACAATGTTTAATGAAAAAAAAATGAAGAAAAAAAAAACTTCTTTAAATTTACACCAATATTAGTAAACATTAGTCTAACCCTAGAACTCCAAAAAGTCGACTTAAGAGATATATTTATTATTAGATTTCCTTGAAAATCACAGGGTACCTTCTTTGCATGACTACCTACCTGTCTCTGAAAAGAAAAAACACGAAAAATATATTTGAGAAAGATATAGCTAAAAATGCAGCAACAGGTCGTTTCAAGATGCAACTTCTCAACACCTCAAGTTTTTTGAGAATTTTTGAGATTTTTTTTAAAAACCCCTAGGGTCGAACAGTGTAAGAGCATACAATGATGATTCCAAATCACTTTAGCTTTTCTCTCTAGGCCTATCCAAATCATTAGATATGTATGTTTTACTGAGTTTGAAAATATTCATGTTCTACACCAATATTAATGAAAAAGTCAAAAAATTACAACAGTGGCGCTAACCCTTGTTTAGATTGTA
>NC_090258.1:43883051-43918051 GCF_037325665.1 Littorina saxatilis | reverse complement strand
CTGAAAACGAAAACAAATACAAAACGAGAACGAAAGACACAAAAAAAAAAGAAAAAAAAGATGGGCCCCAAGTAATATATTTAGAAAAACCCACACCAACATCGAACTAAGGTGTCCCAAAGCGGTTTGATTTCTCAATATAGCTTTGGACAGCAACAAAAATAGCACTATTTTCAAATATGGAAATGTTTGAATCACCTGTCAGGAGTGTGTCAATATTAACAAATTCTGGAGCTAATGTACCGATTGTTGCGGTTCTTGCATCATTAAACAGGGGACATGATAGCAAATAGTGATGAACAGTTTCAGCAAAATAACCACAAGAACATTCCGGGTTGTTTACTAGGTGGCGATTAAACATATCATATTGTAAATCACTCATTCCAAGTCTTAACCTGCAATGCAAAACTTCAGTTTTGCGATTTGGGGAATAGTAATATGGTGGAATTGAAATATCAAAAGCTGTGAAATGTCGCTTGAACAGACCAACAGAATCACATTGTTGTATATTTTCAGGCAACTTATTCCAGAGACTAGTTGCAGAAGGAATAAAAGATGACTTGTACAAATCTGATTTACACTGGGGAGTCTTACGCTCTAGTGGGTGTCTGTGGTGGTAGGGATTTAGGTCAGAAACAAGAGGTGGCAATAAAACGTTGAGGTAATTTGGTACATTGCCGTGGACCATTTTATAATATAACATTAATTTGTGACGGCGTCTTCGCTCTATAAGTGGTATAAAGCCAGATTCTGTATACAATTTTTCGTGTGAAGTGCCTTTAACAGCACCAACAATAATTCGAATGGATTCGAGTTGCAGCTTCTCCAGCTCATCTGAAAGCTTCTTTGTACAATTATCCCAGGAGAGCCTTATTCTAGTGGTGAAGTCTCGCCCTCACTCATTCGGCAAGCGCAAGTACAGTAGAGAAGCGCTTGACACACTGAAAAAGGCCTACTACGAGCAAAAGAAAAAGAATCAGTGATGCATGTGCTTTTGATGTGATCTTCGTTGAAATTATGATGACTACAAAAACTGACTGATGTGTTTTGTTTGTGAATGATGGATATATGTGCATGATTGCGTTTCGCAGACACAGTTGTCATGTGCGTTGTAATTGGCGACGAATGCTGGATGATTACTATTTTTGTGCCAGGATTACTATTTTTGGGGCTGAGCATTACTCCAAAACACTTATGGGGGTAAACAGGTCTGCTTGACCAAAATTTCAACCAATTTGGTTGAAAAATGAGGGCGTGACAGTGCCGCCTCAACTTTCACGAAAAGCCGGATATGACGTCATCAAAGACATTTATCAAAAAAATGAAAAAAACGTTCGGGGATATCATACCCAGGAACTCTCATGTCAAATTTCATAAAGATCGGTCCAGTAGTTTGGTCTGAATCGCTCTACACGCACGCACGCACGCACGCACACACGCACGCACACACGCACACACATACGCACACACATACACCACGACCCTCGTTTCGATTCCCCCTCGATGTTAAAATATTTAGTCAAAACTTGACTAAATATAAAAAAGAGAAGGGAGGATAGAGAAGAGCACAGCATGAGTCATTTGCAATAATCCAGTGGAAATTAAAAAAACAGTAATTCATCAGTTCAATGGGGTAAAAGTGCACAATTCAAAGTCATGATGTAACACACATGAATGTGCACATTACTTTCAAAAACCACAATTACCACAATTGACCCGTTATACTTTTACCAAGAACCATCTGTACTGTTTTGAAAATAGAATTGTTAGTGCAAGAAAAAAGAACAGATTTCTGCTACCCTTTTACAGTGTATGAAGATGTCTGTAATTGAGGAATAATGCATTGACTGTCGACAGGCAAGATTCTCCATGCGGAGGGCAGTGCTGCAGGTAGTAATCACCTGTTTCATTCAATCAACTGCACCTCAAAATAACCGTCGCGATATAACCTTGAACGGTTGAAAACGACGTTAAACACCAAATAAAGAACAAGAAAGACCTCAAAATAAAGATTACTTTTGGTTAAGCACATTGTGCAGTGATGAATCTCTTCCTGTCTTTTAACACATGAGCAATAAGCAGGCACATTTAAATGAGGTGTAATTACGTAGTTTCTGATTTTGATGTGACTGCCTCCTTGATAGTTATGATGCGGATACCTCCAAGTGACATTTCTCCAGTGCATTTGAAAAATATTTGCCCTTGTCTCACAATATGTCTGCATAATTAGAATGTAGTCGCATAAAGGATTGTTGCCACTCGAGTGGTGTCCATAGGTTACTTTTCAAAAACCAAACTTGAAAAGAATAATTGGCGGAAAAAATAATTAGCCTGTTAGCCATTGAAGAATCTGTGAGTCTAGAAAATTCCACTTACAATTATTCTGCAAAATAACAGGATGCTTATGCTTATTCATCTTTACCAGAACAGCAGTATAGAAAATGACTGGTATTTTATAACAAATCAGTTTTTGTCTCATTGAATTTAACCTTCTGTGTTGCTCAAACACCATGGTTTTTTGGTTTGAATTTAACATTGATGCTTGTCTAATTGGATCATACATTTTAAAGAGATAGACGTACTCATATTGTCTGCAAACAACTTTATCGCATATTCAGTATCATTCACAATGTTGTTTATGTATATCAAGAATAACAGGGAGCTTAACACAGAACCTTGTGGAACACCTGCTGGAATTCCTTTTAACTCAGACTTGGTACCTTTTATAACAACAGCAATCTGTTAAATAATCACAAAACCATTATAACTTTCAGCCTCTAATACCTATCATTGATTCAACTGTAAACAATGAACATTTGTGCCCAACTTTGTTGAGATATTCTGTTCATAATCTCTGTTCATAATCTCTGTTCACAATCTCTGTTCATAATCTCTGTTCATAATCTCTGTTCACAATCTCTGTTCACAATCTCTGTTCATAATCTCTGTTCACAATCTCTGTTCACAATCTCTGTTCATAATCTCTGTTCATAATCTCTGTTCACAATCTCTGTTCACAATCTCTGTTCATAATCTCTGTTCATAATCTCTGTTCATAATCTCTGTTCATAATCTCTGTTCACAATCTCTGTTCATAATCTCTGTTCATAAATTCATAATCTCTGTTCATAATCTCTGTTCATAATCTCTGTTCATAATCTCTGTTCATAATCTCTGTTCACAATCTCTGTTCATAATCTCTGTTCATAATCTCTGTTCACAATCTCTGTTCATAATCTCTGTTCATAATCTCTGTTCATAATCTCTGTTCATAAATTCATAATCTCTGTTCACAATCTCTGTTCATAATCTCTGTTCATAATCTCTGTTCACAATCTCTGTTCATAATCTCTGTTCATAATCTCTGTTCATAATCTCTGTTCATAATCTCTGTTCATTTACTTCCATTTTAAGACCGCATTTTCTCAGATGTTTTGAGGTCTTCTAAGGGGGGTTCCACTGTCCGAGTTTTGTACGATAAATGTTTATTTGTGTTTGAGCAGTTCACTGTGTATCATTCTATCAATGTTTATTTGTGTTTGAGCAGTTCACTGTGTATCATTCTATCAATGTTTATTTGTGTTTGAGCAGTTCACTGTGTATCATTCTATCAATGTTTATTTGTGTTTGAGCAGTTCACTGTGTATCATTCTATCAATGCAGTGTAAGAAGGAAAATGTTTATTTGTGTTTGAGCAGTTCACTGTGTATCATTCTATCAATGCAGTGTAAGAAGGAAAATGTTTATTTGTGTTTGAGCAGTTCACTGTGTATCATTCTATCAATGTTTATTTGTGTTTGAGCAGTTCACTGTGTATCATTCTATCAATGTTTATTTGTGTTTGAGCAGTTCACTGTGTATCATTCTATCAATGCAGTGTAAGAAGGAAAATGTTTATTTGTGTTTGAGCAGTTCACTGTGTATCATTCTATCAATGTTTATTTGTGTTTGAGCAGTTCACTGTGTATCATTCTATCAATGTTTATTTGTGTTTGAGCAGTTCACTGTGTATCATTCTATCAATGCAGTGTAAGAAGGAAAATGTTTATTTGTGTTTGAGCAGTTCACTGTGTATCATTCTATCAATGCAGTGTAAGAAGGAAAATGTTTATTTGTGTTTGAGCAGTTCACTGTGTATCATTCTATCAATGTTTATTTGTGTTTGAGCAGTTCACTGTGTATCATTCTATCAATGCAGTGTAAGAAGGAAAATGTTTATTTGTGTTTGAGCAGTTCACTGTGTATCATTCTATCAATGCAGTGTAAGAAGGAAAATCAAACATGTGGTTTCATTCATTTTGAATTTTGCAGTCAAATCCGCGCCCAACTGGGGTTGAAGCCATTGCCGATGTCCAAGGTCACAACCAACAAGTCGGTCACCACAGGCGCTACAAAAGCCAGGGTACGTTTGATCGTAGTTCTATGGTTGATCATATTCCAGGCACAGATGTAAGTGCATTGTGTGCAAGGCAGTGTGTGTTTGATATGTGATGTGTTAGTTTTAATTTCAATAGCAATGGTACACCCTTCCTGTTACTACCATGAGGGGACCGGCAAGGTTGGCCTTGTGGTAAGGCGTCCGCCCCGTTATCGGGAGGTCGTGGGTTCGAACCCCGGCCGGGTCATACCTAAGACTTTAAAATTGGCAATCTAGTGGCTGGTCCGCCTGGCGTCTGGCATTATGGGGTTAGTGCTAGGACAGGTTGGTCCGGTGTCAGAATAATGTGGCTGGGTGAGACATGAAGCCTGTGCTGCGACTTCTGTCTTGTGTGTGGCGCACGTTATATGTCAAAGCAGCACCGCCCTGATATGGCCCTTCGTGGTCGGCTGGGCGTTAAGCAAACAAACAAACAAACTACCATGAGGTTGGACATTGGTCAGCTAGGTGAGAGTACAGGGTTACAATGGTTTATGTTTTCATCACGTCTTTGCCTTTTTCAGAACGCCAACGTCCTTCAGTCGGTGTTGCTGTTGATACGAGAGTTGGACAAGGACAGCTTGGAGGTCGTTCACAACTCCGTACAGCGAAGGTTAGAGGACCTGTGACCTTCACCCTGACCTTTCTACGCAATACAGCTTATGGTGCAGCAAAACAGATTGTACATAATACAGACATATCATGCGTGTAATAGTTCTGTGTTAACAGGATTGTACATAACAGACATATCATGCGTGTAGTGTGCTGTGTTAAACAGGATTGTACATAATACCGACATATCATACCTGTATTGTGCTGCGTGGCTTCCAAAACCAGGCAAAACGTACTCTGTGTGTCAGGTGTGTGGTGAGTATACAGTGGAACCCCCATTTAAATTAAGACCTCAAGACATCTGGGAAAATCACTTCTTAAAAAGGAGGGATTCTTAAAATGGTAAATTTACAAGGGTTCATGAATGCAAAATAACGGAGAGAACAGAAAGTATACTGTATTGGGAGGTGTCCTGTCATTGGAGGGGTCTCACATCACAGGTACCGGTCACTGCAGGACATCAGTCAAGTACAAAAGAAAACCCGAACGCAACAAACAACACACAAGAAAAGGAATTAGTGTGTTTTTTTTACTAATACCACAGACAGGTTTAAATTGTTTATTTATTTAGTGCCATCCCTCCAGTTGTGAAATACAATCACAGAGCATAATTATCTGCTAGATGACTGCAATGAGAGAGCAGTGAGATGTGAGCTATTTCAGTCACTTTTAGCATGTACTCCCATCACTGTTTTCTTCTTTTCTTTCTGCAACATCTTTGTACAGGCAATTTATTTTGCATTTATAATAGACAGCTCAGTTTCAGTTAGTTTAGCATGTAAGAACAGAAGAGAAGGTGGAAATGAAATTGTATGTCCACCATTCCTAGATCAAGCTAAAGTCAGGTCCTGGTCAGTAGTTTTAGAGTATTTTTTGTTGTTACACCAAGTGATAATGTATTACCACCGAATGTTGTGTATCTTTTTGCTACTGCCAAGTGTTTATTGTTACCACCGAGAATTGTGACTGTTGTTGTTTGTCTGAAGTCAGAAGTCAGAAGTCAGAAGTCAGAAGTCTGAAGTCTGAAGTCAGAGAGACAGAGAGACAGTCAGAAGTCAGAAGTCAGAAGTCAGACGTCAGACGTCAGAGAGACAGAGAGACAGAGAAACAGAGAGACAGTCAGAAGTCAGAAGTCAGAAGTCAGAATGTTTATTCGCGTAAACACAGGGTCCATTGCAAAAGGGTACGTCGAGGTAGGAAAAACACCCCCGTTGGTCAAAGGGAAATAACCATTCTCACTGCCACCAACTGAGAAGGTTATTTCCCTTTGACCATTAATATGTCAGTCTTAATCTTAATCCACCAATAACTCCCTAACCGTCTGTTTGACTGGTCCCAATTTTTGTAAGGACCGTCTCAGGAATGTATAGAACCTGTTCACCAAGTTTGGTGACGATCGGTCCGTTCATTCTTGAGATCTATATGCGAACACAAACAAACAAACAAACAAACAAACACATCGAGTGAAACCTATACACACCCCTATACCGGGGGTGTAAATATATGTTGGTTTAGGGAAACATGACCACACCAAAAAGAATCGGTAGGTCGGCTTTTATTTTTGAGAAATTAAAAAAAAGTATTTGGGTCGGTTGGAAAAAATAGGGTCGGTCGGGTTACCCTGAACCAACATATATTTTTGTTTGGCCTAATCAAAGTTTGTGAAATGCACCTCACATGAATCCCCCCGCGGGTTAGGGGGAAGAATTTACTTGATGCTCCCCAGCATGTCGTAAGAGGCGACTAACGGATTCTGTTTCTCCTTTTACCCTTGTTAAGTGTTTCTTGTATCCCGTCGCGATATAACCTTGAATGGTTGAAAACGACATTAAACACCAAATAAAGAAAGAAAGTTTCTTGTATAGAATATAGTCAATGTTTGTAAAGATTTTAGTCAAGCAGTATGTAAGAAATGTTAAGTCCTTTGTACTGGAAACTTGCATTCTCCCAGTAAGGTAATATATTGTACTACGTTGCAAGCCCCTGGAGCAATTTTTTTATCAGTGCTTTTGTGAACAAGAAACACTTAACAAGTGGCTCTATCCCATCTCCCCCCCTTTCCCCGTCGCGATATAACCTTCGTGGTTGAAAACGACGTTAAACACCAAATAAAGAAAGAAAGACCTCACATGAACTCGGGGTAACAAAGGTGTCTATGTATATTTTTAAAGAATATACTGACCGTTCCAAGAGCTGTCGGATGGCATGATAAATACACCAACTGACACGGATGACTGATCTTTTTCAGGAATTCATCGAGCCCTTTTATGCTGCATACAAAAAGTTGTACGCTCTCACCAACACCTGGCCATACACGGTATTGTTTACTAGTGTTCTGAAGGGAGGGGGAGGGGGTTTGTCGGTTCTTCTTCTTTATTTGGTGTTTAACGTCGTTTTCAACCACGAAGGTTATATCGCGACGGGGAAAGGGGGGGAGATGGGATAGAGCCACTTGTTAATCGTTTCTTGTTCACAAAAGCACTAATAAAAAAATTGCTCCAGGGGCTTGCAACGTAGTACAATATATTACCTTACTGAGTGGGAGAATGCAAATTTCCAGTACAAACTGCTTGACTAAAATCTTTACAAACATTGACTATATTCTATACAAGAAACACTTAACAAGGGTAAAAGGAGAAACAGAATCCGTTAGTCGCCTCTTACGACATGCTGGGGAGCGTCGGGTAAATAAATTCTTCCCCCTAACCCGCGGGGGGTCGTTTGTCGGTGTAAAAGCTACACGAGTAAGTCTTCTCATTGTGAGGACACGTGCTCGTACACACGTACACCGCAAAGACAGACACGGACAGACAGACAGACAGACAAGAACACACTCACACACACACACACACACACACGCACACGCGCACACACAAACCTGCATGCACGCACACGCACGCACACACATACATACATACATACACACACACACACACACACACACACACACACACACACACACACACACACACACACACACACACACACACACACACACACACACACACACACACACTCGCGCGCATACGGGCGTTTCTGAGCAGCATCAACAGCATCCTGAACTCAGGTCAAAATGAGTTCGGCTCATTCTCTCCCTGACCAGACGCTACAGTCTAACGCGAATCTATCAAAACAAAAATACAGAGTTATCTCCCATATGGTTTTCGCGAGCACTGATCTAAATTTGAGATCAGTGTTCGCGAGACGAAAATGATTGCAGATTGGCCGACTTCGACAGTGAGCTCCGTTCTGTTCTTCACAGTTATGATAAAGACATCGTTCCAATGTCAAACCAAGTCGAAATTTTGGGACTGCTGCCGGAAGGAGACCGTAATATATGGTTTCATCACTGTCAACTGGTTACAGAAAAAATCGTCTGCTCCCGTGAGCGCGAAACCAAACGGTTGATTATCACGTGACACTTTTGCCATTATTTAGAGTTGTTTGCATAGTAAATACAGCCGCGAAAAATAGCTCGCTTGAAACTGTCTTACATATCAATTCCTTTGCAATTTAAAAATTACAAAACACCGTGAAAAATATTATGGACGATCGCGAATCTGCTTATATCAATAATACATTACAAAAAGCTCTAAATATGTAAAAAAAATAAAAAAAATAAAAAAAATAAATAAAAAAAATCGGTTTCCTTGCCAGACAAGGAAACTCAAGGCATCATGTCAGGGAGAGAATGAGCCGAACTCATTTTGACCTGAGTTCAAGATGCATCAACAGGTGCAAAGCAAAATATTGTAACATCATGAAGTTGTTGGAAAGGGCGAACGAAAAATGAACCAGACAGAAAATGCAAAAGCAAACGTTTATTTTGAACGAGAACATCCATCTCTAAATATTTTGCTCTTTTGTTCGTTTTTCTCTCTTTTTACATTTAGTCAAGTTTTGACTAAATGTTTTTACATAGAGGGGGAATCGAGACGAGGGTCGTGGTGTATGTGTGTCTGTGTGTGTGTGTTTGTGTGTGTGCGTGTGTGTGTGTAGAGCGATTGAGAGTAAACTACTGGACCGATCTTTATGAAATTTGACATGAAAGTTCCTGGGTATGATATTCCCGGACTTTTTTTTCATTTTTCCGATAAATGTCTTTGATGACGTCATATCCGGCTTTTTGTAAAAGTTGAGGCGGCACTGTCACACCCTCATTTTTCAATCAAATTAATTGAAATTTTGGCCAAGCAATCTTCGACAAAGGCCGGACTTCGGTATTGCATTTCAGCTTGGTGGCTTAAAATTTAATTAATGACTTTGGTCATTAAAAATCTGAAAATTGTAATTAAAATTATTTTTTTATAAAACGATCCAAATTTACGTTCATCTTATTCTTCATCATTTTCTGATTCCAAAAACACATAAATATGTCATATTCGGATTAAAAACAAGCTCTGAACATTAAAAATATAAAAATTATGTTAAAAATAAAATTTTCGAAATCAATTTAAAAACACCTTCATCTTATTCCTTGTCGGTTCCTGATTCCAAAAACATATAGATATGATATGTTTGGATTAAAAACACGCTCAGAAAGTTAAAACGAAGAGAGGTACAGAAAAGCGTGCTATCCTTCTCAGCGCAACTACAACCCCGCTCTTCTTGTCAATTTGCCACGAGCGGTGGACTGACGATGCTGCGAGTATACTGTCTTGCTGAAAAATTGCATTGCGTTCAGTTTCATTCTGTGAGTTCGACAGCTTGACTAAATGTTGTATTTTCGCCTTACGCGACTTGTTTCTTTTTCTTTCTGTTTAGTTTTTCTCTCTTTTTATATTTAGTCAAGTTTTGACTAAATATTTTAACATCGAGGGGGAATCGAAACGAGGGTCGTGGTGTATGTGTGTCTGTCTGTGCGTGTGTGTGTGTGTGTGTGTGTGTAGAGCGATTCAGACTAAACTACTAGACCGATCTTTATGAAATTTGACATGAGAGTTCCTGGGTATGAAATCCCCGAACGTTTTTTTCATTTTTTTGATAAATGTCTTTGATGACGTCATATCCGGCTTTTCGTGAAAGTTGAGGCGGCACTGTCACGCCCTCATTTTTCAACCAAATTGGTTGAAATTTTGGTCAAATAATCTTCGACGAAGCCCGGACTTCGGTATTGCATTTCAGCTTGGTGGCTTAAAAATTAATTAATGACTTTGGTCATTAAAAATCTGAAAATTGTAAAATAAAATAAAAATTTATAAAACGATCCAAATTTACGTTTATCTTATTCTCCATCATTTGCTGATTCCAAAAACATATAAATATGTTATATTCGGATTAAAATCAAGCTCTGAAAATTAAATATATAAAAATTATTATCAAAATTAAATTGTCCAAATCAATTTAAAAACACTTTCATCTTATTCCTTGTCGGTTCCTGATTCCAAAAACATATAGATATGATATGTTTGGATTAAAAACACGCTCAGAAAGTTAAAACAAAGAGAGGTACAGAAAAGCGTGAGCATACCTTCTTAGCGCAACTACTACCCCGCTCTTCTTGTCAATTTCACTGCCTATGCCGTGAGCGGTGGACTACGAGTATACGGTCTTGCTGTGTTGCATTGCGTTCAGTTTCATTCTGTGAGTTCGACAGCTACTTGACTAAATATTGTATTTTCGCCTTACGCGACTTGTTATATTTAGTCAAGTTTTGACTAAATGTTTTAACGTAGAGGGGGGAATCGAGACGAGGGTCGTGGTGTATGTGTGTCTGTGTGTCTGTGTAGAGCGATTTAGACTAAACTACTGGACCGATCTTTATGAAATTTGACATGAGAGTTCCTGGGTATGAAATCCCCAGACGTTTTTTTCATTTTTTCGATAAATGTCTTATGACGTCATATCCGGCTTTTCGTGAAAGTTGAGGCGGCACTGTCACGCTCTAATTTTTCAACCAAATTGGTTGAAATTTTGGTCAAGTAATCTTCGACAAAGCCCGGACTTCGGTATTGCATTTCAGCTTGGTGGCTTAAAAATTAATTAATGACTTTGGTCATTAAAAATCTGAAAATTGTAAAAAAAATATTTTTTTTATAAAACGATCCAAATTTACGTTCATCTTATTCCCCATCATTTTCTGATTCCAAAAACATATACATATGTTATATTTGGATTAAAAACAAGCTCTGAAAATTAAAAATATAAAAATTATTATCAAAATTAAATTGTCCAAATTAATT
Organism: Littorina saxatilis; assembly: GCF_037325665.1. Classification (NCBI taxonomy): domain Eukaryota; kingdom Metazoa; phylum Mollusca; class Gastropoda; order Littorinimorpha; family Littorinidae; genus Littorina; species Littorina saxatilis. The sequence continues at coordinate 43,906,840 of NC_090258.1, read as the reverse complement.
TAAAAACACTTTCATCTTATTCCTTGTCGGTTCCTGATTCCAAAAACATATAGATATGATATGTTTGGATTAAAAACACGCTCAGAAAGTTAAAACAAAGATCGGTACAGAAAAGCGTGCTATCCTTCTTAGCGCAACTACTACCCCGCTCTTCTTGTCAATTTCACTGCCTTTGCCATGAGCGGTGGACTGACGATGCTACGAGTATACGGTCTTGCTGAAAAATGGAATTGCGTTCAGTTTCATTCTGTGAGTTCGACAGCTACTTGACTAAATGTTGTATTTTCGCCTTACGCTACTTGTTAGTTTTTCTTCTAGTTTTTCTCTTTGTTATTTTGTTCTTTGCTTTTTTGTGCGTTCAGTTCAAGTACCGACTGCAGCCTGGCGACATGGTGTCATACAACAACAGACGGATGGCTCACGGCCGTGTCGCATTCACTTACCGCAGCGGTCAGGAGAGGCATTTACAGGTAGGCTGTTTCCTTAACTCCTTCCTGTGCTAGTTGAAAAATGTATTGATTAATTGATTGATTTCAGTTATTCGTTTATTGGTTGTTTGGTGGGGTGGGTGGGTGGTTAGGTGGTTTGTTGCATCGTTGATTGATTGATTGATTGATTGATTGATTGATTGATTGATTGATTGATTGATTGGTTGATTGATTTCAGTAATTCGTTTATTGGTTGGTTGGTTACGTCGTGGATCGCGTGATTGATTGTTTAATTGATTGATTGATTGATTGATTTTGCAGGGCTGTTACCTGAATGTGTCGGAGTTCAAGAGTTGCATGCAGACTCTGGCAAACCTGGTTGGGGACGGACGCATCGCTCAACGCGTTGGAGATTATGATTACCAATAGTCCTCATGTCGTCACTCTGACGTCACTTCTCTGCGTCACTCTCTGACGTCATTTTTCACGTCACTGTGTTACATTACATTGACGTCATAGTGGGGATTGTTCGAATTGAAGTCTCTCGATTTTTTAATGGCGAAGGATCTTATTTATTCTGCTTGAGGAAAGACTTTTTGTGATTTTTATTTCTGAAACAAGTCACGAAAGTACTGAGTTTACATATGATGTCACCATGACGTCTTCAAACATTCCATGATGACGGATACCCTGACGACATTTGTCGCGTGATTGACCAAAGAGCTGGGTAACAAGAGTATTTATTGTATTTGATGTGAACAGTAATTATGTTGCAAAGGATGGTGGAGGTGGTTACATGATTAGATGTATCTGCAAATGCGTATGTACTTTGCATGTCTCGGTGTGTGTGGGCGAAAGAGAGAGAGAGTGGGAAGGAGGGAGGTTATATTGGGTGAGACAGAGAGAGAGTGGGAAGGAGGGAGGTTATATTGGGTGAGACAGAGAGAGAGTGGGAAAGAGGGAGGTTATATTGGGTGAGACAGACAGAGTGTGGGAAGGAGGGAGGTTATATTGGGTGAGACAGACAGACAGAGAGAGTGGGAAGGAGGGAGGTTATATTGGGTGAGACAGAGAGAGAGTGTGGGAAGGAGGGAGGTTATATTGGGTGAGACAGAGAGAGAGAGTGGGAAGGAGGGAGGTTATATTGGGTGAGACAGAGAGAGAGTGGGAAGGAGGGAGGTTATATTGGGTGAGACAGAGAGAGAGTGGGAAGGAGGGAGGTTATATTGTGTGAGACAGAGAGAGTGGGAAGGAGGGAGGTTATATTGGGTGAGACAGAGAGTGTGGGAAGGAGGGAGGTTATATTGGGTGAGACAGAGAGAGTGGGAAGGAGGGAGGTTATATTGGGTGAGACAGAGAGAGAGAGTGGGAAGGAGGGAGGTTATATTGGGTGAGACAGAGAGAGAGAGTGGGAAGGAGGGAGGTTATATTGGGTGAGACAGACAGAGTGTGGGAAGGAGGGAGGTTATATTGGGTGAGACAGACAGACAGAGAGAGTGGGAAGGAGGGAGGTTATATTGGGTGAGACAGAGAGAGAGTGGGAAGGAGGGAGGTTATATTGGGTGAGACAGAGAGAGAGTGGGAAGGAGGGAGGTTATATTGGGTGAGACAGAGAGAGAGTGGGAAGGAGGGAGGTTATATTGGGTGAGACAGACAGAGAGAGAGTGTGGGAAGGAGGGAGGTTATATTGGGTGAGACAGAGAGAGTGTGGGAAGGAGGGAGGTTATATTGGGTGAGACAGACAGAGTGTGGGAAGGAGGGAGGTTATATTGGGTGAGACAGACAGACAGAGAGAGTGGGAAGGAGGGAGGTTATATTGGGTGAGACAGAGAGAGAGTGGGAAGGAGGGAGGTTATATTGGGTGAGACAGAGAGAGTGTGGGAAGGAGGGAGGTTATATTGGGTGAGACAGAGAGAGAGTGGGAAAGAGGGAGGTTATATTGGGTGAGACAGAGAGAGAGTGGGAAGGAGGGAGGTTATATTGGGTAAGACAGAGAGAGAGTGGGAAGGAGGGAGGTTATATTGGGTGAGACAGAGAGAGAGTGGGAAAGAGGGAGGTTATATTGGGTGAGACAGAGAGAGAGTGGGAAGGAGGGAGGTTATATTGGGTGAGACAGAGAGAGAGTGGGAAGGAGGGAGGTTATATTGGGTGAGACAGAGAGAGAGTGGGAAAGAGGGAGGTTATATTGGGTGAGACAGAGAGAGAGTGGGAAGGAGGGAGGTTATATTGGGTGAGACAGAGAGAGAGTGGGAAGGAGGGAGGTTATATTGGGTGAGACAGAGAGAGAGAGTGGGAAGGAGGGAGGTTATATTGGGTGAGACAGAGAGAGAGTGGGAAGGAGGGAGGTTATATTGGGTGAGACAGAGAGAGAGTGGGAAGGAGGGAGGTTATATTGGGTGAGACAGAGAGAGTGTGGGAAGGAGGGAGGTTATATTGGGTGAGACAGAGAGAGTGTGGGAAGGAGGGAGGTTATATTGGATGAGACAGAGAGAGAGTGTGGGAAGGAGGGAGGTTATATTGAGTGAGACAGAGAGAGAGTGGGAAGGAGGGAGGTTATATTGGGTGAGACAGAGAGAGAGAGAGTGGGAAGGAGGGAGGTTATATTGGGTGAGACAGACAGAGAGAGAGTGGGAAGAAGGGAGGTTATATTGGGTGAGACAGAGAGAGAGAGAGTGGGAAGGAGGGAGGTTATATTGGGTGAGACAGAGAGAGAGTGGGAAGGAGGGAGGTTATATTGGGTGAGACAGAGAGAGAGTGGGAAAGAGGGAGGTTATATTGGGTGAGACAGAGAGAGTGTGGGAAGGAGGGAGGTTATATTGGGTGAGACAGAGAGAGAGTGGGAAGGAGGGAGGTTATATTGGGTGAGACAGAGAGAGTGTGGGAAGGAGGGAGGTTATATTGGGTGAGACAGAGAGAGAGAGTGGGAAGGAGGGAGGTTATATTGGGTGAGACAGAGAGAGAGAGTGGGAAAGAGGGAGGTTATATTGGGTGAGACAGAGAGAGAGTGGGAAGGAGGGAGGTTATATTGGGTGAGACAGAGAGAGAGTGGGAAGGAGGGAGGTTATATTGGGTGAGACAGAGAGAGAGTGGGAAGGAGGGAGGTTATATTGGGTGAGACAGAGAGAGAGTGGGAAGGAGGGAGGTTATATTGGGTGAGACAGAGAGAGAGTGGGAAGGAGGGAGGTTATATTGGGTGAGACAGAGAGAGAGAGAGTGGGAAGGAGGGAGGTTATATTGGGTGAGACAGAGAGAGTGTGGGAAGGAGGGAGGTTATATTGGGTGAGACAGAGAGAGAGTGGGAAGGAGGGAGGTTATATTGGGTGAGACAGAGAGAGAGTGGGAAGGAGGGAGGTTATATTGGGTGAGACAGAGAGAGAGAGTGGGAAAGAGGGAGGTTATATTGGGTGAGACAGAGAGAGAGTGGGAAGGAGGGAGGTTATATTGGGTGAGACAGAGAGAGAGTGGGAAGGAGGGAGGTTATATTGGGTGAGACAGAGAGAGAGTGGGAAGGAGGGAGGTTATATTGGGTGAGACAGAGAGAGAGAGAGTGGGAAGGAGGGAGGTTATATTGGGTGAGACAGAGAGAGTGTGGGAAGGAGGGAGGTTATATTGGGTGAGACAGAGAGAGAGTGGGAAGGAGGGAGGTTATATTGGGTGAGACAGAGAGAGAGTGGGAAGGAGGGAGGTTATATTGGGTGAGACAGAGAGAGAGTGGGAAGGAGGGAGGTTATATTGGGTGAGACAGAGAGAGAGTGGGAAGGAGGGAGGTTATATTGGGTGAGACAGAGAGAGAGAGTGGGAAAGAGGGAGGTTATATTGGGTGAGACAGAGAGAGAGTGGGAAAGAGGGAGGTTATATTGGGTGAGACAGAGAGAGAGTGGGAAAGAGGGAGGTTATATTGGGTGAGACAGAGAGAGAGTGGGAAAGAGGGAGGTTATATTGGGTGAGACAGAGAGAGAGTGGGAAGGAGGGAGGTTATATTGGGTGAGACAGAGAGAGAGAGTGGGAAGGAGGGAGGTTATATTGGGTGAGACAGAGAGAGTGTGGGAAAGAGGGAGGTTATATTGGGTGAGACAGAGAGAGTGTGGGAAGGAGGGAGGTTATATTGGGTGAGACAGAGAGAGAGTGGGAAGGAGGGAGGTTATATTGGGTGAGACAGAGAGAGAGTGGGAAGGAGGGAGGTTATATTGGGTGAGACAGAGAGAGAGAGTGGGAAGGAGGGAGGTTATATTGGATGAGACAGAGAGAGAGTGGGAAGGAGGGAGGTTATATTGGGTGAGACAGAGAGAGAGTGGGAAGGAGGGAGGTTATATTGGGTGAGACAGAGAGAGTGTGGGAAAGAGGGAGGTTATATTGGGTGAGACAGAGAGAGAGTGGGAAAGAGGGAGGTTATATTGGGTGAGACAGAGAGAGTGTGGGAAGGAGGGAGGTTATATTGGGTGAGACAGAGAGAGTGTGGGAAGGAGGGAGGTTATATTGGGTGAGACAGAGAGAGAGTGGGAAGGAGGGAGGTTATATTGGGTGAGACAGAGAGAGTGTGGGAAGGAGGGAGGTTATATTGGGTGAGACAGAGAGAGAGAGAGTGGGAAGGAGGGAGGTTATATTGGGTGAGACAGAGAGAGTGTGGGAAGGAGGGAGGTTATATTGGGTGAGACAGAGAGAGTGTGGGAAGGAGGGAGGTTATATTGGGTGAGACAGAGAGAGTGTGGGAAGGAGGGAGGTTATATTGGGTGAGACAGAGAGAGAGAGTGGGAAGGAGGGAGGTTATATTGGGTGAGACAGAGAGAGAGTGGGAAGGAGGGAGGTTATATTGGGTGAGACAGAGAGAGAGTGGGAAAGAGGGAGGTTATATTGGGTGAGACAGAGAGAGTGTGGGAAGGAGGGAGGTTATATTGGGTGAGACAGAGAGAGAGTGGGAAGGAGGGAGGTTATATTGGGTGAGACAGAGAGAGAGAGAGTGGGAAGGAGGGAGGTTATATTGGGTGAGACAGAGAGAGAGAGAGTGGGAAGGAGGGAGGTTATATTGGGTGAGACAGAGAGAGTGTGGGAAGGAGGGAGGTTATATTGGGTGAGACAGAGAGAGTGTGGGAAGGAGGGAGGTTATATTGGGTGAGACAGAGAGAGTGTGGGAAGGAGGGAGGTTATATTGGGTGAGACAGAGAGAGAGAGAGTGGGAAGGAGGGAGGTTATATTGGGTGAGACAGAGAGAGAGAGTGGGAAGGAGGGAGGTTATATTGGGTGAGACAGAGAGAGAGAGTGGGAAGGAGGGAGGTTATATTGGGTGAGACAGAGAGAGAGTGGGAAGGAGGGAGGTTATATTGGGTGAGACAGAGAGAGAGTGGGAAGGAGGGAGGTTATATTGGGTGAGACAGAGAGAGAGAGTGGGAAGGAGGGAGGTTATATTGGGTGAGACAGAGAGAGAGTGGGAAAGAGGGAGGTTATATTGGGTGAGACAGAGAGAGAGTGGGAAGGAGGGAGGTTATATTGGGTGAGACAGAGAGAGAGTGTGGGAAGGAGGGAGGTTATATTGGGTGAGACAGAGAGAGAGAGTGGGAAGGAGGGAGGTTATATTGGGTGAGACAGAGAGAGAGAGTGGGAAGGAGGGAGGTTATATTGGGTGAGACAGAGAGAGAGTGGGAAGGAGGGAGGTTATATTGGGTGAGACAGAGAGAGAGTGGGAAGGAGGGAGGTTATATTGGGTGAGACAGAGAGAGAGTGGGAAGGAGGGAGGTTATATTGGGTGAGACAGAGAGAGTGTGGGAAGGAGGGAGGTTATATTGGGTGAGACAGAGAGAGAGTGGGAAGGAGGGAGGTTATATTGGGTGAGACAGAGAGAGAGTGGGAAGGAGGGAGGTTATATTGGGTGAGACAGAGAGAGAGTGGGAAGGAGGGAGGTTATATTGGGTGAGACAGAGAGAGAGTGTGGGAAGGAGGGAGGTTATATTGGGTGAGACAGAGAGAGAGTGGGAAGGAGGGAGGTTATATTGGGTGAGACAGAGAGAGAGTGGGAAAGAGGGAGGTTATATTGGGTGAGACAGAGAGAGAGAGTGGGAAAGAGGGAGGTTATATTGGGTGAGACAGAGAGAGAGTGGGAAAGAGGGAGGTTATATTGGGTGAGACAGAGAGAGTGTGGGAAGGAGGGAGGTTATATTGGGTGAGACAGAGAGAGAGAGTGGGAAGGAGGGAGGTTATATTGGGTGAGACAGAGAGAGAGTGTGGGAAGGAGGGAGGTTATATTGGGTGAGACAGAGAGAGAGTGGGAAGGAGGGAGGTTATATTGGGTGAGACAGAGAGAGAGTGGGAAGGAGGGAGGTTATATTGGGTGAGACAGAGAGAGAGTGGGAAGGAGGGAGGTTATATTGGGTGAGACAGAGAGAGAGTGGGAAGGAGGGAGGTTATATTGGGTGAGACAGAGAGAGAGTGGGAAGGAGGGAGGTTATATTGGGTGAGACAGAGAGAGAGAGTGGGAAGGAGGGAGGTTATATTGGGTGAGACAGAGAGAGAGAGTGGGAAGGAGGGAGGTTATATTGGGTGAGACAGAGAGAGAGAGTGGGAAGGAGGGAGGTTATATTGGGTGAGACAGAGAGAGAGTGTGGGAAGGAGGGAGGTTATATTGGGTGAGACAGAGAGAGAGAGTGGGAAGGAGGGAGGTTATATTGGGTGAGACAGAGAGAGTGTGGGAAGGAGGGAGGTTATATTGGGTGAGACAGAGAGAGTGTGGGAAGGAGGGAGGTTATATTGGGTGAGACAGAGAGAGTGTGGGAAGGAGGGAGGTTATATTGGGTGAGACAGAGAGAGAGTGGGAAGGAGGGAGGTTATATTGGGTGAGACAGAGAGAGAGAGTGGGAAGGAGGGAGGTTATATTGGGTGAGACAGAGAGAGAGAGTGGGAAGGAGGGAGGTTATATTGGGTGAGACAGAGAGAGAGAGTGGGAAGGAGGGAGGTTATATTGGGTGAGACAGAGAGAGAGTGGGAAGGAGGGAGGTTATATTGGATGAGACAGAGAGAGTGTGGGAAGGAGGGAGGTTATATTGGGTGAGACAGAGAGAGAGTGGGAAGGAGGGAGGTTATATTGGGTGAGACAGAGAGAGAGTGGGAAGGAGGGAGGTTATATTGGGTGAGACAGAGAGAGAGTGGGAAGGACGGAGGTTATATTGGGTGAGACAGAGAGAGAGTGGGAAGGAGGGAGGTTATATTGGGTGAGACAGACAGAGAGAGAGTGTGGGAAGGAGGGAGGTTATATTGGGTGAGACAGAGAGAGAGTGTGGGAAGGAGGGAGGTTATATTGGGTGAGACAGAGAGAGAGTGGGAAGGAGGGAGGTTATATTGGGTGAGACAGACAGAGAGAGAGTGTGGGAAGGAGGGAGGTTATATTGGGTGAGACAGAGAGAGAGTGGGAAGGACGGAGGTTATATTGGGTGAGACAGAGAGAGAGTGTGGGAAGGAGGGAGGTTATATTGGGTGAGACAGAGAGAGAGTGGGAAGGAGGGAGGTTATATTGGGTGAGACAGAGAGAGAGTGGGAAGGAGGGAGGTTATATTGGGTGAGACAGAGAGAGAGTGGGAAAGAGGGAGGTTATATTGGGTGAGACAGAGAGAGTGTGGGAAGGAGGGAGGTTATATTGGGTGAGACAGAGAGAGTGTGGGAAGGAGGGAGGTTATATTGGGTGAGACAGAGAGAGAGAGTGGGAAGGAGGGAGGTTATATTGGGTGAGACAGAGAGAGTGTGGGAAGGAGGGAGGTTATATTGGGTGAGACAGAGAGAGAGTGGGAAGGAGGGAGGTTATATTGGGTGAGACAGAGAGAGAGAGTGGGAAGGAGGGAGGTTATATTGGGTGAGACAGAGAGAGAGAGTGGGAAGGAGGGAGGTTATATTGGGTGAGACAGAGAGAGAGTGGGAAGGAGGGAGGTTATATTGGGTGAGACAGAGAGAGAGTGTGGGAAGGAGGGAGGTTATATTGGGTGAGACAGAGAGAGAGTGGGAAGGAGGGAGGTTATATTGGGTGAGACAGAGAGAGAGAGTGTGGGAAGGAGGGAGGTTATATTGGGTGAGACAGAGAGAGAGTGTGGGAAGGAGGGAGGTTATATTGGGTGAGACAGAGAGAGAGAGTGTGGGAAGGAGGGAGGTTATATTGGGTGAGACAGAGAGAGAGTGTGGGAAGGAGGGAGGTTATATTGGGTGAGACAGAGAGAGAGTGGGAAGGAGGGAGGTTATATTGGGTGAGACAGAGAGAGAGAGAGAGAGTGGGAAGGAGGGAGGTTATATTGGGTGAGACAGACAGAGAGAGAGAGAGTGGGAAGGAGGGAGGTTATATTGGGTGAGACAGAGAGAGAGAGTGTGGGAAGGAGGGAGGTTATATTGGGTGAGACAGAGAGAGAGTGTGGGAAGGAGGGAGGTTATATTGGGTGAGACAGAGAGAGAGTGGGAAGGAGGGAGGTTATATTGGGTGAGACAGACAGAGAGAGTGTGGGAAGGAGGGAGGTTATATTGGGTGAGACAGAGAGAGAGAGTGGGAAGGAGGGAGGTTATATTGGGTGAGACAGAGAGAGAGAGTGGGAAGGAGGGAGGTTATATTGGGTGAGACAGAGAGAGAGTGGGAAAGAGGGAGGTTATATTGGGTGAGACAGAGAGAGAGAGTGGGAAGGAGGGAGGTTATATTGGGTGAGACAGAGAGAGAGTGGGAAGGAGGGAGGTTATATTGGGTGAGACAGAGAGAGAGAGTGGGAAGGAGGGAGGTTATATTGGGTGAGACAGAGAGAGAGTGGGAAGGAGGGAGGTTATATTGTGTGAGACAGAGAGAGAGTGTGGGAAGGAGGGAGGTTATATTGGGTGAGACAGAGAGAGTGTGGGAAGGAGGGAGGTTATATTGGGTGAGACAGAGAGAGAGTGGGAAAGAGGGAGGTTATATTGGGTGAGACAGAGAGAGAGAGTGGGAAGGAGGGAGGTTATATTGGGTGAGACAGAGAGAGAGTGGGAAGGAGGGAGGTTATATTGGGTGAGACAGACAGAGAGAGAGAGTGGGAAGGAGGGAGGTTATATTGGGTGAGACAGAGAGAGAGTGGGAAGGAGGGAGGTTATATTGGGTGAGACAGAGAGAGAGTGGGAAGGAGGGAGGTTATATTGGGTGAGACAGAGAGAGAGAGTGGGAAAGAGGGAGGTTATATTGGGTGAGACAGACAGAGAGTGGGAAGGAGGGAGGTTATATTGGGTGAGACAGAGAGAGAGTGGGAAGGAGGGAGGTTATATTGGGTGAGACAGAGAGAGTGTGGGAAAGAGGGAGGTTATATTGGGTGAGACAGAGAGAGAGAGTGGGAAGGAGGGAGGTTATATTGGGTGAGACAGAGAGAGAGAGTGGGAAGGAGGGAGGTTATATTGGGTGAGACAGAGAGAGAGAGTGGGAAAGAGGGAGGTTATATTGGGTGAGACAGAGAGAGAGTGGGAAAGAGGGAGGTTATATTGGATGAGACAGAGAGAGAGTGGGAAAGAGGGAGGTTATATTGGGTGAGACAGAGAGAGAGAGTGGGAAAGAGGGAGGTTATATTGGATGAGACAGAGAGAGAGTGGGAAAGAGGGAGGTTATATTGGGTGAGACAGAGAGAGAGTGGGAAAGAGGGAGGTTATATTGGATGAGACAGAGAGAGAGTGGGAAAGAGGGAGGTTATATTGGGTGAGACAGAGAGAGAGAGTGGGAAAGAGGGAGGTTATATTGGATGAGACAGAGAGAGAGTGGGAAAGAGGGAGGTTATATTGGGTGAGACAGAGAGAGAGTGGGAAAGAGGGAGGTTATATTGGGTGAGACAGAGAGAGAGTGGGAAAGAGGGAGGTTATATTGGATGAGACAGAGAGAGAGTGGGAAAGAGGGAGGTTATATTGGGTGAGACAGAGAGAGAGAGTGGGAAAGAGGGAGGTTATATTGGATGAGACAGAGAGAGAGTGGGAAAGAGGGAGGTTATATTGGGTGAGACAGAGAGAGAGTGGGAAAGAGGGAGGTTATATTGGATGAGACAGAGAGAGAGTGGGAAAGAGGGAGGTTATATTGGGTGAGACAGAGAGAGAGAGTGGGAAAGAGGGAGGTTATATTGGATGAGACAGAGAGAGAGTGGGAAAGAGGGAGGTTATATTGGGTGAGACAGAGAGAGAGTGGGAAAGAGGGAGGTTATATTGGGTGAGACAGAGAGAGAGTGGGAAAGAGGGAGGTTATATTGGATGAGACAGAGAGAGAGTGGGAAAGAGGGAGGTTATATTGGGTGAGACAGAGAGAGAGAGTGGGAAAGAGGGAGGTTATATTGGATGAGACAGAGAGAGAGTGGGAAAGAGGGAGGTTATATTGGGTGAGACAGAGAGAGAGAGTGGGAAAGAGGGAGGTTATATTGGATGAGACAGAGAGAGAGTGGGAAAGAGGGAGGTTATATTGGGTGAGACAGAGAGAGAGAGTGGGAAAGAGGGAGGTTATATTGGATGAGACAGAGAGAGAGTGGGAAAGAGGGAGGTTATATTGGGTGAGACAGAGAGAGAGTGGGAAAGAGGGAGGTTATATTGGGTGAGACAGAGAGAGAGTGGGAAGGAGGGAGGTTATATTGGGTGAGACAGAGAGAGAGTGTGGGAAGGACGGAGGTTATATTGGGTGAGACAGACAGAGAGTGGGAAGGAGGGAGGTTATATTGGGTGAGACAGAGAGAGAGAGTGGGAAGGAGGGAGGTTATATTGGGTGAGACAGAGAGAGAGTGGGAAGGAGGGAGGTTATATTGGGTGAGACAGAGAGAGAGAGTGGGAAAGAGGGAGGTTATATTGGGTGAGACAGAGAGAGAGTGGGAAGGAGGGAGGTTATATTGGGTGAGACAGAGAGAGAGTGGGAAGGAGGGAGGTTATATTGGGTGAGACAGAGAGAGAGAGTGGGAAAGAGGGAGGTTATATTGGGTGAGACAGAGAGAGAGTGGGAAAGAGGGAGGTTATATTGGGTGAGACAGAGAGAGTGGGAAAGAGGGAGGTTATATTGGGTGAGACAGAGAGAGAGTGGGAAAGAGGGAGGTTATATTGGGTGAGACAGAGAGAGAGTGGGAAAGAGGGAGGTTATATTGGATGAGACAGAGAGAGAGTGGGAAAGAGGGAGGTTATATTGGGTGAGACAGAGAGAGAGAGTGGGAAAGAGGGAGGTTATATTGGATGAGACAGAGAGAGAGTGGGAAAGAGGGAGGTTATATTGGGTGAGACAGAGAGAGAGAGTGGGAAAGAGGGAGGTTATATTGGATGAGACAGAGAGAGAGTGGGAAAGAGGGAGGTTATATTGGGTGAGACAGAGAGAGAGAGTGGGAAAGAGGGAGGTTATATTGGATGAGACAGAGAGAGAGTGGGAAAGAGGGAGGTTATATTGGGTGAGACAGAGAGAGAGTGGGAAAGAGGGAGGTTATATTGGGTGAGACAGAGAGAGAGTGGGAAGGAGGGAGGTTATATTGGGTGAGACAGAGAGAGAGTGTGGGAAGGACGGAGGTTATATTGGGTGAGACAGACAGAGAGTGGGAAGGAGGGAGGTTATATTGGGTGAGACAGAGAGAGAGAGTGGGAAGGAGGGAGGTTATATTGGGTGAGACAGAGAGAGAGTGGGAAGGAGGGAGGTTATATTGGGTGAGACAGAGAGAGAGAGTGGGAAAGAGGGAGGTTATATTGGGTGAGACAGAGAAAGAGTGGGAAGGAGGGAGGTTATATTGGGTGAGACAGAGAGAGAGTGGGAAGGAGGGAGGTTATATTGGGTGAGACAGAGAGAGAGAGTGGGAAAGAGGGAGGTTATATTGGGTGAGACAGAGAGAGAGTGGGAAAGAGGGAGGTTATATTGGGTGAGACAGAGAGAGAGTGGGAAAGAGGGAGGTTATATTGGGTGAGACAGAGAGAGAGTGGGAAAGAGGGAGGTTATATTGGGTGAGACAGAGAGAGAGTGGGAAGGAGGGAGGTTATATTGGGTGAGACAGAGAGAGTGTGGGAAGGAGGGAGGTTATATTGGGTGAGACAGACAGAGAGAGAGAGTGGGAAGGAGGGAGGTTATATTGGGTGAGACAGAGAGAGTGTGGGAAGGAGGGAGGTTATATTGGGTGAGACAGAGAGAGAGAGAGTGGGAAGGAGGGAGGTTATATTGGGTGAGACAGAGAGAGAGAGTGGGAAGGAGGGAGGTTATATTGGGTGAGACAGAGAGAGAGAGTGGGAAGGAGGGAGGTTATATTGGGTGAGACAGAGAGAGAGTGGGAAGGAGGGAGGTTATATTGGGTGAGACAGAGAGAGAGTGGGAAGGAGGGAGGTTATATTGGGTGCGACAGAGAGAGAGAGTGGGAAGGAGGGAGGTTATATTGGGTGAGACAGAGAGAGAGTGGGAAAGAGGGAGGTTATATTGGGTGAGACAGAGAGAGAGTGGGAAGGAGGGAGGTTATATTGGGTGAGACAGAGAGAGAGTGTGGGAAGGAGGGAGGTTATATTGGGTGAGACAGAGAGAGAGAGTGGGAAGGAGGGAGGTTATATTGGGTGAGACAGAGAGAGAGAGTGGGAAGGAGGGAGGTTATATTGGGTGAGACAGAGAGAGAGTGGGAAGGAGGGAGGTTATATTGGGTGAGACAGAGAGAGAGTGGGAAGGAGGGAGGTTATATTGGGTGAGACAGAGAGAGAGTGGGAAGGAGGGAGGTTATATTGGGTGAGACAGAGAGAGTGTGGGAAGGAGGGAGGTTATATTGGGTGAGACAGAGAGAGAGTGGGAAGGAGGGAGGTTATATTGGGTGAGACAGAGAGAGAGTGGGAAGGAGGGAGGTTATATTGGGTGAGACAGAGAGAGAGTGGGAAGGAGGGAGGTTTTATTGGGTGAGACAGAGAGAGAGTGTGGGAAGGAGGGAGGTTATATTGGGTGAGACAGAGAGAGAGTGGGAAGGAGGGAGGTTATATTGGGTGAGACAGAGAGAGAGTGGGAAAGAGGGAGGTTATATTGGGTGAGACAGAGAGAGAGAGTGGGAAAGAGGGAGGTTATATTGGGTGAGACAGAGAGAGAGTGGGAAAGAGGGAGGTTATATTGGGTGAGACAGAGAGAGTGTGGGAAGGAGGGAGGTTATATTGGGTGAGACAGAGAGAGAGAGTGGGAAGGAGGGAGGTTATATTGGGTGAGACAGAGAGAGAGTGTGGGAAGGAGGGAGGTTATATTGGGTGAGACAGAGAGAGAGTGGGAAGGAGGGAGGTTATATTGGGTGAGACAGAGAGAGAGTGGGAAGGAGGGAGGTTATATTGGGTGAGACAGAGAGAGAGTGGGAAGGAGGGAGGTTATATTGGGTGAGACAGAGAGAGAGTGGGAAGGAGGGAGGTTATATTGGGTGAGACAGAGAGAGAGTGGGAAGGAGGGAGGTTATATTGGGTGAGACAGAGAGAGAGAGTGGGAAGGAGGGAGGTTATATTGGGTGAGACAGAGAGAGAGAGTGGGAAGGAGGGAGGTTATATTGGGTGAGACAGAGAGAGAGAGTGGGAAGGAGGGAGGTTATATTGGGTGAGACAGAGAGAGAGTGTGGGAAGGAGGGAGGTTATATTGGGTGAGACAGAGAGAGAGAGTGGGAAGGAGGGAGGTTATATTGGGTGAGACAGAGAGAGTGTGGGAAGGAGGGAGGTTATATTGGGTGAGACAGAGAGAGTGTGGGAAGGAGGGAGGTTATATTGGGTGAGACAGAGAGAGTGTGGGAAGGAGGGAGGTTATATTGGGTGAGACAGAGAGAGAGTGGGAAGGAGGGAGGTTATATTGGGTGAGACAGAGAGAGAGAGTGGGAAGGAGGGAGGTTATATTGGGTGAGACAGAGAGAGAGAGTGGGAAGGAGGGAGGTTATATTGGGTGAGACAGAGAGAGAGAGTGGGAAGGAGGGAGGTTATATTGGGTGAGACAGAGAGAGAGTGGGAAGGAGGGAGGTTATATTGGATGAGACAGAGAGAGTGTGGGAAGGAGGGAGGTTATATTGGGTGAGACAGAGAGAGAGTGGGAAGGAGGGAGGTTATATTGGGTGAGACAGAGAGAGAGTGGGAAGGAGGGAGGTTATATTGGGTGAGACAGAGAGAGAGTGGGAAGGACGGAGGTTATATTGGGTGAGACAGAGAGAGAGTGGGAAGGAGGGAGGTTATATTGGGTGAGACAGACAGAGAGAGAGTGTGGGAAGGAGGGAGGTTATATTGGGTGAGACAGAGAGAGAGTGTGGGAAGGAGGGAGGTTATATTGGGTGAGACAGAGAGAGAGTGGGAAGGAGGGAGGTTATATTGGGTGAGACAGACAGAGAGAGAGTGTGGGAAGGAGGGAGGTTATATTGGGTGAGACAGAGAGAGAGTGGGAAGGACGGAGGTTATATTGGGTGAGACAGAGAGAGAGTGTGGGAAGGAGGGAGGTTATATTGGGTGAGACAGAGAGAGAGTGGGAAGGAGGGAGGTTATATTGGGTGAGACAGAGAGAGAGTGGGAAGGAGGGAGGTTATATTGGGTGAGACAGAGAGAGAGTGGGAAAGAGGGAGGTTATATTGGGTGAGACAGAGAGAGTGTGGGAAGGAGGGAGGTTATATTGGGTGAGACAGAGAGAGTGTGGGAAGGAGGGAGGTTATATTGGGTGAGACAGAGAGAGAGAGTGGGAAGGAGGGAGGTTATATTGGGTGAGACAGAGAGAGTGTGGGAAGGAGGGAGGTTATATTGGGTGAGACAGAGAGAGAGTGGGAAGGAGGGAGGTTATATTGGGTGAGACAGAGAGAGAGAGTGGGAAGGAGGGAGGTTATATTGGGTGAGACAGAGAGAGAGAGTGGGAAGGAGGGAGGTTATATTGGGTGAGACAGAGAGAGAGTGGGAAGGAGGGAGGTTATATTGGGTGAGACAGAGAGAGAGTGTGGGAAGGAGGGAGGTTATATTGGGTGAGACAGAGAGAGAGTGGGAAGGAGGGAGGTTATATTGGGTGAGACAGAGAGAGAGAGTGTGGGAAGGAGGGAGGTTATATTGGGTGAGACAGAGAGAGAGTGTGGGAAGGAGGGAGGTTATATTGGGTGAGACAGAGAGAGAGAGTGTGGGAAGGAGGGAGGTTATATTGGGTGAGACAGAGAGAGAGTGTGGGAAGGAGGGAGGTTATATTGGGTGAGACAGAGAGAGAGTGGGAAGGAGGGAGGTTATATTGGGTGAGACAGAGAGAGAGAGAGAGAGTGGGAAGGAGGGAGGTTATATTGGGTGAGACAGACAGAGAGAGAGAGAGTGGGAAGGAGGGAGGTTATATTGGGTGAGACAGAGAGAGAGAGTGTGGGAAGGAGGGAGGTTATATTGGGTGAGACAGAGAGAGAGTGTGGGAAGGAGGGAGGTTATATTGGGTGAGACAGAGAGAGAGTGGGAAGGAGGGAGGTTATATTGGGTGAGACAGACAGAGAGAGTGTGGGAAGGAGGGAGGTTATATTGGGTGAGACAGAGAGAGAGAGTGGGAAGGAGGGAGGTTATATTGGGTGAGACAGAGAGAGAGAGTGGGAAGGAGGGAGGTTATATTGGGTGAGACAGAGAGAGAGTGGGAAAGAGGGAGGTTATATTGGGTGAGACAGAGAGAGAGAGTGGGAAGGAGGGAGGTTATATTGGGTGAGACAGAGAGAGAGTGGGAAGGAGGGAGGTTATATTGGGTGAGACAGAGAGAGAGAGTGGGAAGGAGGGAGGTTATATTGGGTGAGACAGAGAGAGAGTGGGAAGGAGGGAGGTTATATTGGGTGAGACAGAGAGAGAGTGTGGGAAGGAGGGAGGTTATATTGGGTGAGACAGAGAGAGTGTGGGAAGGAGGGAGGTTATATTGGGTGAGACAGAGAGAGAGTGGGAAAGAGGGAGGTTATATTGGGTGAGACAGAGAGAGAGAGTGGGAAGGAGGGAGGTTATATTGGGTGAGACAGAGAGAGAGTGGGAAGGAGGGAGGTTATATTGGGTGAGACAGACAGAGAGAGAGAGTGGGAAGGAGGGAGGTTATATTGGGTGAGACAGAGAGAGAGTGGGAAGGAGGGAGGTTATATTGGGTGAGACAGAGAGAGAGTGGGAAGGAGGGAGGTTATATTGGGTGAGACAGAGAGAGAGAGTGGGAAAGAGGGAGGTTATATTGGGTGAGACAGACAGAGAGTGGGAAGGAGGGAGGTTATATTGGGTGAGACAGAGAGAGAGTGGGAAGGAGGGAGGTTATATTGGGTGAGACAGAGAGAGTGTGGGAAAGAGGGAGGTTATATTGGGTGAGACAGAGAGAGAGAGTGGGAAGGAGGGAGGTTATATTGGGTGAGACAGAGAGAGAGAGTGGGAAGGAGGGAGGTTATATTGGGTGAGACAGAGAGAGAGAGTGGGAAAGAGGGAGGTTATATTGGGTGAGACAGAGAGAGAGTGGGAAAGAGGGAGGTTATATTGGATGAGACAGAGAGAGAGTGGGAAAGAGGGAGGTTATATTGGGTGAGACAGAGAGAGAGAGTGGGAAAGAGGGAGGTTATATTGGATGAGACAGAGAGAGAGTGGGAAAGAGGGAGGTTATATTGGGTGAGACAGAGAGAGAGTGGGAAAGAGGGAGGTTATATTGGATGAGACAGAGAGAGAGTGGGAAAGAGGGAGGTTATATTGGGTGAGACAGAGAGAGAGAGTGGGAAAGAGGGAGGTTATATTGGATGAGACAGAGAGAGAGTGGGAAAGAGGGAGGTTATATTGGGTGAGACAGAGAGAGAGTGGGAAAGAGGGAGGTTATATTGGGTGAGACAGAGAGAGAGTGGGAAAGAGGGAGGTTATATTGGATGAGACAGAGAGAGAGTGGGAAAGAGGGAGGTTATATTGGGTGAGACAGAGAGAGAGAGTGGGAAAGAGGGAGGTTATATTGGATGAGACAGAGAGAGAGTGGGAAAGAGGGAGGTTATATTGGGTGAGACAGAGAGAGAGTGGGAAAGAGGGAGGTTATATTGGATGAGACAGAGAGAGAGTGGGAAAGAGGGAGGTTATATTGGGTGAGACAGAGAGAGAGAGTGGGAAAGAGGGAGGTTATATTGGATGAGACAGAGAGAGAGTGGGAAAGAGGGAGGTTATATTGGGTGAGACAGAGAGAGAGTGGGAAAGAGGGAGGTTATATTGGGTGAGACAGAGAGAGAGTGGGAAAGAGGGAGGTTATATTGGATGAGACAGAGAGAGAGTGGGAAAGAGGGAGGTTATATTGGGTGAGACAGAGAGAGAGAGTGGGAAAGAGGGAGGTTATATTGGATGAGACAGAGAGAGAGTGGGAAAGAGGGAGGTTATATTGGGTGAGACAGAGAGAGAGAGTGGGAAAGAGGGAGGTTATATTGGATGAGACAGAGAGAGAGTGGGAAAGAGGGAGGTTATATTGGGTGAGACAGAGAGAGAGAGTGGGAAAGAGGGAGGTTATATTGGATGAGACAGAGAGAGAGTGGGAAAGAGGGAGGTTATATTGGGTGAGACAGAGAGAGAGTGGGAAAGAGGGAGGTTATATTGGGTGAGACAGAGAGAGAGTGGGAAGGAGGGAGGTTATATTGGGTGAGACAGAGAGAGAGTGTGGGAAGGACGGAGGTTATATTGGGTGAGACAGACAGAGAGTGGGAAGGAGGGAGGTTATATTGGGTGAGACAGAGAGAGAGAGTGGGAAGGAGGGAGGTTATATTGGGTGAGACAGAGAGAGAGTGGGAAGGAGGGAGGTTATATTGGGTGAGACAGAGAGAGAGAGTGGGAAAGAGGGAGGTTATATTGGGTGAGACAGAGAGAGAGTGGGAAGGAGGGAGGTTATATTGGGTGAGACAGAGAGAGAGTGGGAAGGAGGGAGGTTATATTGGGTGAGACAGAGAGAGAGAGTGGGAAAGAGGGAGGTTATATTGGGTGAGACAGAGAGAGAGTGGGAAAGAGGGAGGTTATATTGGGTGAGACAGAGAGAGTGGGAAAGAGGGAGGTTATATTGGGTGAGACAGAGAGAGAGTGGGAAAGAGGGAGGTTATATTGGGTGAGACAGAGAGAGAGTGGGAAGGAGGGAGGTTATATTGGGTGAGACAGAGAGAGTGTGGGAAGGAGGGAGGTTATATTGGGTGAGACAGACAGAGAGAGAGAGTGGGAAGGAGGGAGGTTATATTGGGTGAGACAGAGAGAGAGTGGGAAGGAGGGAGGTTATATTGGGTGAGACAGAGAGAGAGTGGGAAGGAGGGAGGTTATATTGGGTGAGACAGAGAGAGAGTGGGAAGGAGGGAGGTTATATTGGGTGAGACAGAGAGAGAGAGTGGGAAGGAGGGAGGTTATATTGGGTGAGACAGACAGAGAGAGAGAGTGGGAAGGAGGGAGGTTATATTGGGTGAGACAGACAGAGAGTGTGGGAAGGAGGGAGGTTATATTGGGTGAGACAGAGAGAGAGTGGGAAGGAGGGAGGTTATATTGGGTGAGACAGAGAGAGAGAGTGGGAAGGAGGGAGGTTATATTGGGTGAGACAGACAGAGAGAGAGAGTGGGAAGGAGGGAGGTTATATTGGGTGAGACAGACAGAGAGTGTGGGAAGGAGGGAGGTTATATTGGGTGAGACAGACAGAGAGAGAGAGTGGGAAGGAGGGAGGTTATATTGGGTGAGACAGAGAGAGAGTGGGAAGGAGGGAGGTTATATTGGGTGAGACAGACAGAGAGAGAGAGTGGGAAGGAGGGAGGTTATATTGGGTGAGACAGAGAGAGTGTGGGAAGGAGGGAGGTTATATTGGGTGAGACAGAGAGAGAGAGTGGGAAGGAGGGAGGTTATATTGGGTGAGACAGAGAGAGAGAGTGGGAAAGAGGGAGGTTATATTGGGTGAGACAGAGAGAGAGTGGGAAGGAGGGAGGTTATATTGGGTGAGACAGAGAGAGAGTGGGAAGGAGGGAGGTTATATTGGGTGAGACAGAGAGAGAGTGGGAAGGAGGGAGGTTATATTGGGTGAGACAGAGAGAGAGAGTGGGAAAGAGGGAGGTTATATTGGGTGAGACAGAGAGAGAGAGTGGGAAGGAGGGAGGTTATATTGGGTGAGACAGAGAGAGAGTGGGAAGGAGGGAGGTTATATTGGATGAGACAGAGAGAGAGTGGGAAAGAGGGAGGTTATATTGGGTGAGACAGAGAGAGAGTGGGAAAGAGGGAGGTTATATTGGATGAGACAGAGAGAGAGTGGGAAAGAGGGAGGTTATATTGGGTGAGACAGAGAGAGAGAGTGGGAAAGAGGGAGGTTATATTGGGTGAGACAGAGAGAGAGAGTGGGAAAGAGGGAGGTTATATTGGGTGAGACAGAGAGAGAGAGAGTGGGAAAGAGGGAGGTTATATTGGGTGAGACAGAGAGAGAGTGTGGGAAGGAGGGAGGTTATATTGGGTGAGACAGAGAGAGTGTGGGAAAGAGGGAGGTTATATTGGATGAGACAGAGAGAGAGTGGGAAAGAGGGAGGTTATATTGGGTGAGACAGAGAGAGAGTGGGAAAGAGGGAGGTTATATTGGGTGAGACAGAGAGAGAGTGGGAAAGAGGGAGGTTATATTGGGTGAGACAGAGAGAGAGTGGGAAGGAGGGAGGTTATATTGGATGAGACAGAGAGAGAGTGGGAAGGAGGGAGGTTATATTGGGTGAGACAGAGAGAGAGTGGGAAGGAGGGAGGTTATATTGGGTGAGACAGAGAGAGAGTGGGAAGGAGGGAGGTTATATTGGGTGAGACAGAGAGAGAGTGGGAAAGAGGGAGGTTATATTGGGTGAGACAGAGAGAGAGAGTGGGAAGGAGGGAGGTTATATTGGGTGAGACAGAGAGAGAGTGGGAAAGAGGGAGGTTATATTGGATGAGACAGAGAGAGAGTGGGAAGGAGGGAGGTTATATTGGGTGAGACAGAGAGAGAGTGGGAAAGAGGGAGGTTATATTGGGTGAGACAGAGAGAGAGAGTGGGAAAGAGGGAGGTTATATTGGATGAGACAGAGAGAGAGTGGGAAAGAGGGAGGTTATATTGGGTGAGACAGAGAGAGAGTGGGAAAGAGGGAGGTTATATTGGGTGAGACAGAGAGAGAGAGTGGGAAAGAGGGAGGTTATATTGGATGAGACAGAGAGAGAGTGGGAAAGAGGGAGGTTATATTGGGTGAGACAGAGAGAGAGGGGGAACGAGGGAGGTTATATTGGGTGAGACAGAGAGAGAGTGGGAAAATGCCCGAAAAACTACATGTGTATGGAAACTGCATTTAATTGTAACTGTGTGCATGTGACTTGTGAGTGAATGTGCTGAATGATAAGTTTGCTTGTTGACTGGTTGTTTTTAACCTTCTACATGTAGAGGATCATAATTATGTATCTGGTTGTTGTTTATAAAATGGTAGCTATTAGTATTAATGCCTGTATTATATGATAAATTGAATTCGATGTTTTAATGTGTATTGGGTTTAAAAGTCCTAATGTAGTATTATAATACAGTATGCCTGTTGTTAGTTGTTTACTTTGTTGCCCCACAGTCTGTGTCACATCTTCGTTCTGTTTTAGATCTGTACGCTTTTATGTAAGTTCTGTTTTATTGTCGGACTTTTTATGTGTAGCTATGTGTCTATTATTTATCTTACGTATTTTTCATCTCTTTTCAAAACAATTTTTCTAGATTATCTTTCTTATATAACTGTAAGTGGTCGTTGTCTATGAATTTTTTTAATGTTTGTGTTATTTCTTACGAGGAAACTTTTTATATGTAATATGTTGAATTTTAATGTCTAATGTAAAGCGCCATGAGACTGCCATTTGGCGGTTTGTTTGTTTGTTTGCTTAACGCCCAGCCGACCACGAAGGGCCTATCAGGGCGGTGCTGCTTTGACATATAACGTGCGCCACACACAAGACAGAAGTCGCAGCACAGGCTTCATGTCTCACCCAGTCACATTATTCTGACACCGGACCAACCAGTCCTAGCACTAACCCCATAATGCCAGACGCAAGGCGGAGCAGCCACTAGATTGCCAATTTTAAATTCTTAGGTATGACCCGGCCGATAACGGGGCGGACGCCTTACCACTAGGCCAACCGTGCCGGTGCCATTTGGCGGTGAACAGCGCTATAAAAGAATGTTTTATTATTATTATCATTATTATTATTATTATCTTTTTATCTTCTTCAGATAAAAATATGAATTGTTCAGTGTTTTTCTTGTTGTGTTAAAGCTATATATTCTAAATCTGCATATACAAAAACATTGCTTTTCATCAAGTTTTATTTTGTTCAAGTTCGAGTGTTTGTTTATGTATGACAAAAGAAAACTTACCTGCAAAAGAAAATTATTTCTGTGTTCGTTTCTGCTCGTTTTTACCTATAAATTGTTCAGAGCTGCAGAACTTATTGCTTTCAGCAACTTTTGCTTGGCGGTTTAATTCAACCTTCTTGGGTCGTTCGTTGAAAACCAAGCCGATTCTTCATAATATATCACCATTGACTATTGACATGAATAAGGATTTTCTTGCAATCAAGAGAAACTAAATCATTAAGTTAATAAAACATTCATGATTTCAGGATGACACGTTATATGCCATTCTTTTAATTTAGCATTACGTTATTTGTAAAGAATGTATACAACGCTTTATGTTTGACTAATACAATCAGCCGTCATCAATTCAAAACGAATCAACACCTCATTGAAGGGAAAACCTTCTGCTCTAAGTGATATCCTAGTTTTCCAGGAAGTTTTTATGTTTGCATAATTTGTTTGTTTGTTTGTTTGTTTGCTTAACGCCCAGCCGACCACGAAGAGCCATATCAGGGCGGTGCTGCTTTGACATTTAACGTGCGCCACACACAAGACAGAAGTCGCAGCACAGGCTTCATGTCTCACCCAGTCACATTATTCTGACACCGGACCAACCAGTCCTAGCACTAACCCCATAATGCCAGACGCAAGGCGGAGCAGCCACTAGATTGCCAATTTTAAAGACCCGGCCGGAGTTCGAACCCACGACCTCCCGATCACGGGGCGGACGCCTTACCACTAGGCCACCCGTGCCGGTCATAATTTGTTTCTTTTTAGTAAAATTACTTAGCTTTTATAAATAAACATTGTTTTTGTTGTTTGTTTGTCTCTTTGTTTTTGGCTCACGTAAGTGTAGCCTATGCGATGCTAACTTTTGTCTGTCTGTGCGTGCGTGCGTATATATGTATGTCTGTGGTAGAAACTTTAACATTTGACTGAACACCGAAATACTAATTTACCTGGTTATTATTCAAGCAACAGCTTCAAAGTATTGAAGCAATGATCAACATTTCGTCGGCACGTATGTAGTTAAAGTGTGTATCCAAAGAAAACGGGTGGTGGGGGGTTTTGGGGGGGTAAAAACAGCTCACTGGTTTGTTTCGTGTGTGGTATGTAGACCAGGTCAGGGGTCAAGGTTAGGTCAGATCGCGTGAAGGATTGTGGTATAGATACAGTTATCACCGAGCTGCAGTTCGCCGATTCGGAGAAGACGATTTCACATTGTTCGGTTTCGTAGCTCCAGAAAAATAGATAAAGAAGATGCCAAAGGAGATTTCCCACAGGTTAATCTGCACAGCGTGTTTCCAGTGTCTGCGCGAGGAAGCGCTGTCGAAAGCGCAGTGTCGATCTGGCCATCTGGCAGTCGTGTCCCCGTAAGTAGGCTACAGACAGACACTAGATCTAGTGTCTCGCACTCTTGCACCGTGTCACCTATGCTTACTGTGTGTGTGTATGTGTGACGGAGTGATTGAGTTTGTGTTACTGTTTGTCGATTTCTTACGTGAGCCTTGAAGGCTTCGCCTCTTGTTTATTACCATTATCACTTATTTGCATGTTTAACCTCCTGAAAAAAGTGTCTATATCCAAGACTTCTTTCTGTAAACTTCATATTTTTTGGTTTTTGGATATGGTTGTAGATGGAACAGCATGAAGTCAGTGTGCAATGACAGGATGTAGATATCGACTGTTTGATTTTGTCTGCTTGCTGTATGTATGTGTTTTATGTGTTTTAAATATGTTTATCTGCACGTGGTTTTGTGCGGATTTGTTTCTGTCGTTGATTGACTCAACTTAGCTGTGGAGATGAAATGACCGTGCAGAAGGCTATGGGTGATTTGTTTCTGTCGTTTATTGACTCAACTTAGCTGTGGAGATGAAATGACCGTGCAGAAGGCTATGGGTGATTTGTTTCTGTCGTTTATTGACTCAACTTAGCTGTGGAGATGAAATGACCGTGCAGAAGGCTATGGGTGATTTGTTTCTGTCGTTGATTGACTCAACTTAGCTGTGGAGATGAAATGACCGTGCAGAAGGCTATGGGTGATTTGTTTCTGTCGTTTATTGACTCAACTTAGCTGTGGAGATGAAATGACCGTGCAGAAGGCTATGGGTGGACGATAATCTTCACGTTGAGTTTT
>NC_090258.1:43865551-43880551 GCF_037325665.1 Littorina saxatilis | reverse complement strand
AGCCTTCATGTTTTGCTAAGAATCCAAGCCCAAATGACGTCAAACCCATTCATTTCCAACTAAAAATCAAATCCAGCATGACGTCAACATCCTTCGGTTTGTTGTCATAAGAATCGAATCTTCGGAAAGCTTCGGTTTTCTAGCTAAGAATCAAATCCAGCATAATTTTGTCAAAGCTTTTCATTTCTAGCTGAGAATTCAAGCCTGGATAATGACTTCAGTCTATAATTTCTAGCTAAGATTTCAAGCCAGCGTATATGACGTCAAAAGCCGAAACTCAATGGACTTTTATCTTTGAACATTATTCTGTCGCCTGCATCACAGACACGTGAAACTAACACCGAAGTCGGGTAACGTTTAAGTTACATTTCTGACAACCTTCCGTCTATGGCACGTGTGTGTGTGTGTGTGTGTGTGTGCGTGTGTGTGTGTGTGTGTGTGTGTGTGTGTGTGTGTGTGTGTGTGTGTGAGTATTAGTGAGTATGTGTGTGTGCGTGTACATGTGTGTTTGTGTGTGTGTGTATGTGTGTGTGTGTGTATATGTGTGTTTTAGTGTTAGTGTGTGTGCGTGTTATTGAGTGTGTGTGTGTTTGTGTGTATGTGTGTGTTTTAGTGTTAGTGTGTGTGTGTATGTGTGTGTTTTAGTGTGTGTGCGTGTGTGTGTGCTTGCATGCGTGTATGATTATATGCCACAACCACCACCCCCACCACCACCACCACCACCACCACATCAACAACAACACAAACAACCACAAATCCCTCCACCCACCACAAAAAAAGACGAAAACAAAGAAGAAAGTTATAAAAGATTCGTGCAGACTTAATCATGATCCATGAAGACGACACCATCACGTTGATTCGTTGATGACACAACCATTTGTCGAGGATAGCGTAGGCACCCGGTCTGCTCCCCGCCTAAAAAAGGCCAGTGCCGTTCCGTCTTCGAGGGACTGCGTGGGTTTCATTTCGGAGTTTTCCTTCTCCTAGACGAGTTTCCTTCCATGGATGATGAGCCTCCTCTACCCTCGTTTTGAATTCAGAGTGGTCTTCTCTTAGGATAGCTGCCTGCCAGGGTTGACGAGCCTATCCTGCCCGGCTATTTGACCCATAGCTGGAGGTTGGTTCGTGGGCACCTGGGCGTTTCCACACACCGGTGGGCCCGCATGCCGCACGTCTAGGGGCCAACCTCCTCCGAGTCCTTGTAGTCTAGCCTGGGGCCTTGCGGTACCCAGTTTACGCCTGTCGCCGCGATGGAGGCACTACATAGGGCTTGTTGTGGAGAGGTTATTGTACTGGCAGGAGAGACTGACGCATTCTGCTCTCTTTTCGCATTGTCCTAAAAAGGACAGACGGTGCTAGCCAGCGGTGAGGGCTGAAAGCGAGAAGTGACAAGCACAAGACACTTCGCCAACACACTAGACACGTCACACAACCGTTTGGCAGGCGTGCAGACTTAATAAAATGGGGGTCATTTTACGGAGGTTATCAACAGAGAGTCTGAGAAAACAAGGTCTTAAAAAGGAGGGAGTCTTAAATTGGGGGTTTTACAATGGGGGTTCCACTGTACTTTTGAAATGTTGTACAAGAGAAGGAGGATACTATGTACCTTGACAATGACACACAACAAGAAGTGTGAGTTGTACAAGAGAAGGAAGATACAATGTACCTTGACAATGACACACAACAAGAAGTGTGAGTTGTACAAGAGAAGGAGGATACAATGTACCTTGACAATGACACACAACAAGAAGTGTGAGTTGTACAAGAGAAGGAAGATACAATGTACCTTGACAATGACACACAACAAGAAGTGTGAGGTGTACAAGAGAAGGAAGATACAATGTACCTTGACAATGACACGCAACAAGAAGTCTGAGTTGTACAAGAGAAGGAGGATACAATGTACCTTGACAATGACACAACAAGAAGTGTGAGTTGTACAAGAGAAGAAGGAAGATACAATGTACCTTGACAATGACACACAACAAGAAGTGTGAGTTGTACAAGAGAAGGAAGATACAATGTACCTTGACAATGACACACAACAAGAAGTGTGAGTTGTACAAGAGAAGGAAGATACAATGTACCTTGACAATGACACACAACAAGAAGTGTGAGTTGTACAAGAGAAGGAAGATACAATGCACCTTGACAATGACACACAACAAGAAGTGTGAGGTGTACAAGAGAAGAAGGAAGATACAATGTACCTTGACAATGACACACAACAAGAAGTGTGAGTTGTACAAGAGAAGAAAGATACAATGTACCTTGACAATGACACACAACAAGAAGTGTGAGTTGTACAAGAGAAGAAGGATACAATGTACCTTGACAATGACACACAACAAGAAGTCTGAGTTGTACAAGAGAAGGAAGATACAATGCACCTTGACAATGACACACAACAAGAAGTGTGAGTTGTACAAGAGAAGGAAGATACAATGTACCTTGACAATGACACAACAAGAAGTGTGAGTTGTACAAGAGAAGGAAGATACAATGCACCTTGACAATGACACACAACAAGAAGTGTGAGTTGTACAAGAGAAGGAAGATACAATGTACCTTGACAATGACACACAACAAGAAGTCTGAGTTGTACAAGAGAAGGAAGATACAATGCACCTTGACAATGAAGCACAACAAGAAGTCTGAGTTGTACAAGAGAAGGAAGATACAATGTACCTTGACAATGACACACAACAAGAAGTGTGAGTTGTACAGGAGAAGGAAGATACAATGTACCTTGACAATGACACACAACAAGAAGTGTGAGTTGTACAAGAGAAGGAAGATACAATGCACCTTGACAATGACACACAACAAGAAGTGTGAGTTGTACAAGAGAAGAAGGAAGATACAACGCACCTTGACAATGACACACAACAAGAAGTCTGAGTTGTACAAGAGAAGGAAGATACAATGTACCTTGACAATGACACACAACAAGAAGTCTGAGTTGTACAAGAGAAGGAAGATACAATGTACCTTGACAATGACACACAACAAGAAGTCTGAGTTGTACAAGAGAAGGAAGATACAATGTACCTTGACAATGACACACAACAAGAAGTCTGAGTTGTACAGGAGAAGGAAGATACAATGTACCTTGACAATGACACACAACAAGAAGTGTGAGTTGTACAGGAGAAGGAAGATACAATGTACCTTGACAATGACACACAACAAGAAGTGTGAGTTGTACAAGAGAAGAAGGAAGATACAACGCACCTTGACAATGACACACAACAAGAAGTGTGAGTTGTACAAGAGAAGAAGGAAGATACAACGCACCTTGACAATGACACACAACAAGAAGTGTGAGTTGTACAAGAGAAGGAAGATACAATGTACCTTGACAATGACACACAACAAGAAGTGTGAGTTGTACAAGAGAAGGAAGATACAATGCACCTTGACAATGACACACAACAAGAAGTGTGAGTTGTACAAGAGAAGGAAGATACAATGCACCTTGACAATGACACACAACAAGAAGTGTGAGTTGTACAAGAGAAGGAAGATACAATGCACCTTGACAATGACACACAACAAGAAGTGTGAGTTGTACAAGAGAAGGAGGATACAATGTACCTTGACAATGACACACAACAAGAAGTGTGAGTTGTAGAAGAGAAGGAAGATACAATGCACCTTGACAATGACACACAACAAGAAGTGTGAGTTGTACAAGAGAAGGAAGATACAATGTACCTTGACAATGACACACAACAAGAAGTGTGAGTTGTACAAGAGAAGGAAGATACAATGTACCATGACAATGACACACAACAAGAAGTCTGAGTTGTACAAGAGAAGGAGGATACAATGTACCTTGACAATGACACACAACAAGAAGTGTGAGTTGTACAAGAGAAGAAGGAAGATACAACGCACCTTGACAATGACACACAACAAGAAGTCTGAGTTGTACAAGAGAAGAAGGAAGATACAACGCACCTTGACAATGACACACAACAAGAAGTCTGAGTTGTACAAGAGAAGGAGGATACAATGTACCTTGACAATGACACACAACAAGAAGTGTGAGTTGTACAAGAGAAGGAAGATACAATGTACCTTGACAATGACACACAACAAGAAGTGTGAGTTGTACAAGATAAGGAAGATACAATGCAACTTGACAATGACACACAACAAGAAGTGTGAGTTGTACAAGAGAAGGAAGATACAATGTACCTTGACAATGACACACAACAAGAAGTGTGAGTTGTACAAGAGAAGAAGGAAGATACAATGTACCTTGACAATGACACACAACAAGAAGTCTGAGTTGTACAAGAGAAGGAAGATACAATGTACCTTGACAATGACACACAACAAGAAGTCTGAGTTGTACAAGAGAAGGAAGATACAATGCACCTTGACAATGACACACAACAAGAAGTGTGAGTTGTACAAGAGAAGGAAGATACAACGCACCTTGACAATGACACACAACAAGAAGTGTGAGTTGTACAAGAGAAGGAAGATACAACGTACCTTGACAATGACACACAACAAGAAGTGTGAGGTGTACAAGAGAAGGAAGATACAATGTACCTTGACAATGACACACAACAAGAAGTCTGAGTTGTACAAGAGAAGGAAGATACAATGTACCTTGACAATGACACACAACAAGAAGTGTGAGTTGTACAAGAGAAGGAAGATACAATGTACCTTGACAATGACACACAACAAGAAGTGTGAGGTGTACAAGAGAAGGAAGATACAATGTACCTTGACAATGACACACAACAAGAAGTCTGAGTTGTACAAGAGAAGGAAGATACAATGTACCTTGACAATGACACACAACAAGAAGTGTGAGTTGTACAAGAGAAGGAAGATACAACGCACCTTGACAATGACACACAACAAGAAGTGTGAGTTGTACAAGAGAAGGAAGATACAATGCACCTTGACAATGACACACAACAAGAAGTGTGAGTTGTACAAGAGAAGGAAGATACAATGTACCTTGACAATGACACACAACAAGAAGTCTGAGTTGTACAAGAGAAGGAAGATACAATGTACCTTGACAATGACACACAACAAGAAGTGTGAGTTGTACAAGAGAAGGAAGATACAATGTACCTTGACAATGACACACAACAAGAAGTCTGAGTTGTACAAGAGAAGGAAGATACAATGTACCTTGACAATGACACACAACAAGAAGTCTGAGTTGTACAGGAGAAGGAAGATACAATGTACCTTGACAATGACACACAACAAGAAGTCTGAGTTGTACAAGAGAAGGAAGATACAATGTACCTTGACAATGACACACAACAAGAAGTCTGAGTTGTACAAGAGAAGAAGGATACAATGCACCTTGACAATGACACACAACAAGAAGTCTGAGTTGTATTGTAAATGTTTTTACTGAGACTGACAGTATCCGACATGACACACAAACCAAGGTCGAGGTCAAACCGCTACAACAGTTCATTTCATCAAGGTCACCAACATTTTATTGTTTCCTCTTTAAAAATACTGTGCATCTTATAAGGGGGGGGGGGGGGGGTAAGCATTGGATCGCACTGAGAACACACTCACAATGTCTCAGCGATCGCATCTGCATTGTCAAGATTAAGGGGGAGTAAGTCGGGGTGCAAGTTAATCACCTAATTATAGACTTGCAGTTCGGGAGAGGGGAGGGGGCGGAGGGTGGTGAGGCAGAGTTGGGGGTGGGGCTATAGCTACGGTCAACGAACACAAGTTAACCATCAACATTTGTACAAGTTGTTCCAGTTCGACTGCTTTTTATATTTGACACCGGACTTTTTTCGTTTGCCACTTGTACGTCTATCAGAAATCTCGTCAATAAGGAGTAAATATTTCAGGGGCAGGTGTGAATCCGAAAATGACAGGTACGGGAGGTATAAGATTAACGGGTAAAGTAAGATACATTGTTGCCAGAGAATGAATAGTGTCTTAAAAACCTTCCCCCCAACCCTGGGCATAAGGTTTCCAAACAAGAAAGATTAGAGTTGATTTTGAAGCGAGAAGTCGTTTCGAGTTTAGCAAAGAAATGCAAAGCGCACATTCTTGATGAAATCTAACAGTGACACTGTCTAGTTGACGTAGAAGTATACTCGTGCCGCACCGTTCGTCATTTCAGCATTCCGGATCTTAAACACTCATCCTCGAGAGAGCAAATACCAAGGTTTACTACGTCATTATGGATGTCTGTGTATGCGCACAACGTCACTGACTGGGGAATGACGTGTGTGCGCACTACGTCATCAGATTTCGTGCAGTTCTTTTCACTCTTCCGTTTCCCGGCCCCAGTGGAAAGATTTGACAGCGCGCTTCATGTCGTCATCCGAAACGTAAACATCCGGGTACATTTCCCACTGGTCGGCGCTCATGTCTTCCCCTCCGTCGCGCTTTCCGAACCTGAAGAGTGATCCCCTCTTGCCGAAGCGAAAGAGCGAGCCTCGTTTGCCGAAACGGAAGAGGGAGCCTCGCTTTCCAAACCGGAAGAGGGAACTGCGCTTGCCGAAGCGGAAGAGGCTGCTGCGCTTGTCCGTGAGGTCATCATCCGAGTAGCCGACGCCGTAGGAAAGTTCCCCGGCAGGGAGGTCCGCTATGGATCGCTTCTGGGTGTGGGACACCTCAGAGTCCTGCAGCTGAGAGCCTGAAATGAAAAGAAGAAGCAGTAGTAATTAATTCAAAGTCAAATCTTTGTCCCGTCCTCGTTTACCTCCTCTGATTCTTTTGTCACATTCTTTATTTTGGTTGACATTTGTAAGAAGGGTATTAGTACTTTTTTGTTTTACCTTTGACAGCACATGAACAAGTAATTCCTATCTAGATGTAAATCTGTAACCCCACGTATTGTAAGCTGAGCTTGTTGTGTGGTCCCAATTCTGGTGTACTATATAGATGTAAATCTGTAACCCCACGTATTATAAGCTGAGCTTGTTGTGTGGTCCCAATTCTGGTGTACTATCTAGATGTAAATCTGTAACCCCACGTATTATAAGCTGAGCTTGTTGTGTGGTCCCAATTCTGGTGTACTATCTAGATGTAAATATGTAACCCCACGTATTATAAGCTGAGCTTGCCGCTGTGTGGTCCCCATTCTGGTGTACTATCTAGATGTAAATATGTAACCCCACGTATTGTAAGCTGAGCTTGTTGTGTGGTCCCCATTCTGGTGTACTATCTAGATGTAAATCTGTAACCCCACGTATTGTAAGCTGAGCTTGTTGTGTGGTCCCCATTCTGGTGTACTATCTAGATGTAAATATGTAACCCCACGTATTATAAGCTGAGCTTGTTGTGTGGTCCCCATGCTGGTGTACTATTTATGACACTCCATGTTTTCGGAATAAAATCATAAGGAAGAAGGTGATCGAGTGTTTGCAAATATGATGATATCGGTCAAATTCAACAACAGCATCCCAAATTCGATAAAGCTGTTGCAAGGTACCAAACTTTGCA
Organism: Littorina saxatilis; assembly: GCF_037325665.1. Taxonomy (NCBI): domain Eukaryota; kingdom Metazoa; phylum Mollusca; class Gastropoda; order Littorinimorpha; family Littorinidae; genus Littorina; species Littorina saxatilis. Next base: position 43,873,087 of record NC_090258.1, on the reverse strand, counting down.
GACGCAGACAGCCTGAAATGAAAGGAAGCGTCATGGTGAGTGTTTGCAAATATCATGACCTCGGTCAAATTTAACAACAGCGTCCCGAATTCAAGGCAGCAGTTGCAAGGTACCAAACTTTGCAGACGCAGAGAGCCTGAAATGAAAGCGGCGTGTGACTGCCTAAATGACGAGGTAAAAACGGTCATACGGGTAAAAGCCTCGGGAGATTCCGGCCATGAACGAAGAATAAGAAAAACACTGTCATCTTAAAGGGACACAACTGCATGAGTGAATGTGACAAATATCGCGGTGGCCCTGTTTGAAGGCCCCTAAGTCCAAGAGTTGTGGATTTTGATCCGATGACGGACAGGCCGTTTGTCACTTAGTCGATTAGTTTCTTCCACTTCGAGTTTCTTTTCTTCTCCTTTGGTCTTTGAAAAATCCCCCGAAAGCGGCGTATGGCTGCCTAAATGGCGGGGCAAAAGCGGCCATATACGTAAAAGCCGCAGGAGTGTCAGCCCATAAAACTATCTGCAAGGGTCAACAGGCGAGATTTACACATTTTTCTCAGGAATGATCGTGATTGACCCACATGTGTCCAATGTTGGTACTCGATTTGAGTAACGAAAAAAACTAGCTGGTCATAGAGAAAAACAGATAGTAAGAGAAACATACAAAAACAGGGAACAGATCAAGAGTTCTGGCTGCTTACATACTACTGTTACATTGTTCCCAAACGTTCTAGCTCAGTCTAGTATTATTCGATTTCTAAGGGTTTCTTACTTTTTCTGAACAAAGTAATATTTCTCCAAAAAACACTTTCATGCTTCTGTGTAGGAAGTCCTCTTCGACATCTAGTAGTTTACTTGGTCAACTGCTGTTGGCAGTCGTCTCCGAATTGATTTGACCTGGATGGTAGAGTCTTCTCTGATTGGTTCTGTGCATTACCAACTCCAATGGCAGTACACTGTGTGCAGAGGTCGTTTGAGCAGGATAATCCCTACATATAAGGTTAATCCCTACATAAAGAATAATCCCTACATATAAGGTTAAAGACAAGCGTTTGTTTGATAGGTCAACCCCCTTAATTGACTTTTTTGGGTGTAAAAGTGTGATTTTGGGCTATGAGGGGGTCAAGCTCATTGGCGCTGTTCCTCCGGCTAGGCTATAATCGTCATATCATATATGTATGATACCAACGAAAACACCTTTTTTCTGGTGTTCATTACTACGTGAATGATCCTGCTGTTTATTGCAGAGGTATTCTTCTTCGCTCCTTCACACTTACCCTCCACCTAACACCCCTCTCATCCCCCCCCTTCCCCCCCCACACACACACTTACCCTCCACCTAACACCCCTCTCATCCCCTCCCTCCCCCCCACACACACACTTACCCTCCACCTAACACCCCTCTCATCCCCTCCCCCCCCCCCCCCACACACACACACTTACCCTCCACCTAACACCCCTCTCATCCCCTCCCCCACACACACACACTTACCCTCCACCTAACACCCCTCTCATCCCCTCCCTCCCCCCCACACACACTTACCCTCCACCTAACACCCCTCTCATCCCCTCCCTCCCCCCCCACACACACTTACCCTCCACCTAACACCCCTCTCATCCCCCCCCCCCCCCACACACACACACTTACCCTCCACCTAACACCCCTCTCATCCCCTCCCCCCACACACACTTACCCTCCACCTAACACCCCTCTCATCCCCTCCCTCCCACCACACACACACACACTTACCCTCCACCTAATACCCCTCTCATCCCCTCCCTCCCCCCACACACACACTTACCCTCCACCTAACACCCCTCTCATCCCCTCCCTCCCCCCCCCCCACACACACTTACCCTCCACCTAACACCCCTCTCATCCCCTCCCTCCCCCCATGCACACACTTACCCTCCACCTAACACCCCTCTCATCCCCTCCCCCCCACACACACACACTTACCCTCCACCTAACACCCCTCTCATCCCCTCCCCCCCCACACACACACTTACCCTCCACCTAACACCCCTCTCATCCCCTCCCTCCCCCCCCACACTTACCCTCCACCTAACACCCCTCTCATCCCCTCCCTCCCCCCCACACTTACCCTCCACCTAACACCCCTCTCATCCCCTCCCTCCCCCCCACACACACACTTACCCTCCACCTAACACCCCTCTCATCCCCTCCCTCCCCCCACACACACACTTACCCTCCACCTAACACCCCTCTCATCCCCTCCCTCCCCCCCCACACTTACCCTCCACCTAACACCCCTCTCATCCCCTCCCTCCCCCCCACACACACACTTACCCTCCACCTAACACCCCTCTCATCCCCTCCCTCCCCCCCACACACACTTACCCTCCACCTAACACCCCTCTCATCCCCTCCCTCCCCCCACACACACACTTACCCTCCACCTAACACCCCTCTCATCCCCTCCCTCCCCCCCCCACACTTACCCTCCACCTAACACCCCTCTCATCCCCTCCCTCCCCCCCCCCACACTTACCCTCCACCTAACACCCCTCTCATCCCCTCCCTCCCCCCCCACACTTACCCTCCACCTAACACCCCTCTCATCCCCTCCCTCCCCCCCCCACACTTACCCTCCACCTAACACCCCTCTCATCCCCTCCCTCCCCCCACACACTTACCCTCCACCTAACACCCCTCTCATCCCCTCCCCCCCTCCCACACACACACACACACACACACACTCATACAGACACACTCCAACGCCAACGTTCAAACACATCCTAAGTACCCAACTGAGCTGCCGAGCTCACAAAGCATAATGACTCATGAAACACTCAGTATGTTCTTTTTCCAATCTGTACCACAAAGATATGTGACGGGGCACGATCTATAATGCTACCTGATGGGTGTTCAGCGAGGATAAAGATGAGTGATTCTGTGATTAGATACAGCCAAGGGCAGACAAGCGCGACCGCAAGTATCGGTGATACGTCAGAGGGTCCTTCAGAAATGTGGGATAATCTCCCCTGATGAGTGTCAAGCTGACGCGATAATTTGCCGAGACTGACACTCGCTGTTGTCTCTTCCAGCCCACGTTGTGTGCTCGAGCTGTGACGAGGGGCACACGCTTTTGTTTGTTTGTTTTATTTGTTAAAACTTGATCGAGAGGATCCATCCATTGTGTACAATATGTCCTTGCAAACTCCTCAGCCATCCACACACTATGTGCCGCCCACAGACAGTCAACCCTGTCTAGAACGGCCAGCCAAGGAACACACTAAAAGGAATCATTATTGACAGGTGGTCGTTTTGGAAAGGTGAAATATACATTGTATTGGAAAGCAGCTTGATGTTTTTTGGGTAGTTGTTATCTCGAGGTGGTCTCCAGGAAAGAGTCAACTGGTCTCTTTCATTTTCTGTTCACACTGTTTCTGCATTATTCTCCTGCTCCCCTCAAAGGCGTATTCTCGTATTTCCCAAAGGTTGGTCCATCTGGTTTTCGCGAGGTCCAGTCCACTTTGTAACACATTTTATGTATTCTCGTCAATCTTCATTTGTAGCAAAACAAACGCGTAGACATCATTTGGACAACATGTAATTTGTATTCCATCCGTATGTAAAAAAATCCCATTTGTTGTCACTTTCTATATTGATGCGTTTCGATGAATAAACTCCTCGTGGGAAGAATTGCTTTTTATTGATTTTATCATACACTCATCGAATGCTTCTTTCATCGATGTGAAGTTTCATAGCAAAGCTATCGCAACTTAGGGCGGAAGATGTAACTCTAGGTTCTTGTGCTGGCAAAGCTAAATGTAGCTCTGTGGCCTTCTTCTGTAACAAGGCGTGGTCTCCTGGAGACGGGTGTTGGGCTTTAAGCAGGGAAGTGCATTCTATCGTCATGCAAGTACTTCTAGATCATTGCTTTCATATTCAGATGGTTATGTAGGAGTTTGGTAAATCTTTCATGCCAGGGAAAAGAAGTTCAGTTTACGTTGTCAATTGCAAGATTGCAAGGGTGGTTTCTCTTGTTCGCCGTAGAGTCGTCTGCACATCAAACCAACTAGTGTCATTCTCTTGGCTTCAAACACCAACTTTAGAACACTGTCTGAAAGCAAATCTAGCCTTGATCATAATGCAAGGAATGCTGCACATCGTTTGCTAGCTCTTTTCAACAATGGCTTCAGGGGAAGGCAAACTCTGGCATGTGCTCTACCACGTTGAGTACGGGGCATGAAAGAAACGTTTTAACTCCATTTAAGTATGAGGGAAGAAGTTTCATCTCGAATGATTCGTCAGAAGTAGGTCATCCCTCAGAAGTTTGGAAGGTATTGTGCCTGTTCTTCCTCTACAGGGGTAGCTGTAGTAATCGTCAGGCTCGAATATCAGGTGTTTTGACAGAATTTTGTTTGTTTGCTTAACGCCCAGCCGACCACGAAAGGCCATATCAGGGCGGTGCTGCTTTGACATATAACGTGCGCCACACACAAGACAGAAGTCGCAGCACAGGCTTCATGTCTCACCCAGTCACATTATTCTGACACCGGACTAACCAGTCCTAGCACTAACCCCATAATGCCAGACGCCAGGCGGAGCAGCCACTAGATTGCCAATTTTAAAGTCTTAGGTATGACCCGGCCGGGGTTCGAACCCACGACCTCCCGATCACGGGGCGGACGCCTTACCACTAGGCCAACCGTGCCGGTTTTTGACAGAATAATTGAATGTACGTGTGATGGGTTCAAAGTGAACGCACTATGATATGACCTTGATATGACCTTGATATGACCTTGGGGTTTCTGTTCCAGGGAAAGGGTGGGGGTTTGGAAACTATACCCAGCAATGTAACCGTCAAGACATTTAAGTCAAACTTAACAAAAGCTCTGACTCATGCAGCTGGACTCCACGCAGTTGACAAGAACCCGCACGCAGATATCCTGTTGATGCCAAAAGCTTGACCGTTGAAATCTCAGGCTCCCCATTCAAAGCTGCAAAAAGCGGAGGGCCCCGATGATGCAAGAGTCAAAATCTAACACAGCGCAGGCGCTGCTGAAATCTTGCTTGATGACAAAAGTTTGGCCCGTGCAACCTCAGGCTCACAGCTCAAGCTTGTAAAAAGCTGAGACCGTGTGGCGTTGTGCCAGGGTGGACGGGGAAAAATGACACATGGACGCTTTTTTCACAACCTGCTTGATGTTCGATGCTCGGCCTCTCTAACCCCGAACCCGCAACTCAAACCTATAAAAAAGAAACCCGAGGGTGCGAAGCAATCTATTTAGCAAATCAACAAGCTAGACCCTGTGGGAAGGAATCTTCTATTCTTCACAATAAAAAATGTCATCGTGTTTCAAAATATAGTCCAAATGTGCGTCTACTGAAGTCGGTGTGAAATCGCATGCAGAATCTCCTCCCGACGTTGCATGATGCGTGAAGATAGGTATAGTGCGCTTCAGTCCACCAACTCGATCTTGCAAAATGTGAAAAGGCTCGAAAAAAGGAGAAAGAATGGAAGATTCTGGACTGAGGTTTGTGGGGTGTGATATGAATACGGTAGGAGATGGTCTCTGTAACCTCAAGTCTCAAAAGAGAAAAAAAAGAGATCGTGAAGTGGAACATGTGCGGGTGTGACAGAGAGACAAGACACGGTGACATGATGGGTGTCACGTGCCACGTGACTGACCTGCCTTCCACACTGTCCTGTGTGTTGAGGAGGGGGGGGGGGGGCTATGTGTGAGGGTTCTGTGTGTGTGTGTGTGTGTGTGTGTGTGTGTGTGGTGGGTGTGTGTGTGACGGGGAGACAGAGAGAGACGGATCTATGATGGGTTTCCCGTGCTATGTGAATGCCCCTGTCTGTCACACTGTCGTGTTTGTCGCGTGATGGACAAGTGCTCTATGGAAAGCCGTTTGGCTCATAACCATTACACGCGTAATAAAAAATAAATACACGCGTAATAAATGATTAATACGCGTGTAATAAATGATTAATGCGCGTGTAATAATCATTTTTTACGCGTGTAAGAAATGATTAAATACGCGTGTAATAACTATTTCATGCGCGTGTAAGAAATGATTAAATACGCGTGTAATAAATATTTCATGCACGTGTAAGAAATGATTAAATACACATGCAGGAAATAGTTTATACGCGTGTAAGAAATGATTAAATGCACGTGGAATAAAAATGTCATACACGTGTACGAAATGATTAAATACACGCGTAATAAATATTTCATGCGCGTGTAAGAAATATTTAATACACGCGTAATAAATATTTTATGCGCGTGTAAGAAATAATTAATACACGCGTAATAATCATTTCATGCGCGTGTAAAAAATATTTAATACACGCGTAATAAATATTTCATGCGCGTGTAAGAAATAATTAATACACGCGTAATAATCATTTCTTACACGCGTATGAAATATTTATTACACGTGTATTTAATCATTATGCTATTCCATAGCATAAGAAAAAAGATAAATTACACGCGCATTAATCATTTATTACACGCGTATTAATCATTTATTACGCGTGTATTTATTTTTTATTACGCGTGTAATGGTTATGAGCCAAACGGCTTTCCATAGTGCTCTCCCTGCCCTCTCCTTCGTCACTCGACTTGTGTCGTCAACAAGCTCTGCTGCTCTTCTGAGGGTCCGTTTTGCCCATGTGCTTTTGTTGTTGCCCTGTCCCTCTCCACGTGCCCGTTCTGTGTGTTTGCCTTTGTTTTTGTTTCCTGGCTTTGGGGTTATTGATATGCGGGGGTTACAGGCGGTATCATTACGCGCGGACAACGTGTGTCGAGAGGAGAGGTTACGTCCTTGTTTAAAGTCATACTACAGTGGAACCCTCTCTGAAGACCTCTAACAATTTGTGAAAATCGGGTCTGAAAAAGGGTGGAGTCTTGAAATAGAAGTATATCTACAGAGGTTATAAACAGAACATCTGAGAAAAAGCAAGATCCTAAAAAGAAGGGAGTCTTACATTGGGAGGTCATGTAGTGGAGGTTCCCCTGTACTCGTGGCTTTAATGACACCGATTAACACATCACGTCACGCTCATAACATCATTGCCTATGTCATTTTTGATGTTTTGAGAAAAACACAAAATAACTTCTTTGGTTTCTGAACAATCTGCCTATTTCATTTTTAGTTATAAGTTGCAAACTGCCTATCTCGAGCTGTTACCACGGGATAAATGTGAGATAAAGAGCTGACAGCGACATTTTCAATCAGCAAAACTCCATAACAACCCTCAAAGAGGTTTTGCATACCTCCACATTCTCAAAACAAGTCTTCCTGTATCATACAGAAAAAGAGCCTAACTAAAGAAACGAGATCGGCAGTTTTGCTTTCGTTACCGTGGCAATGGTTTCCGATGGTCTGAGAGTTTATACTCTCTAACACATGATATATACCCTTCCAGTAGCTTTCCCTGTAGTTTCACTACAGAAATGCCAAACACTGATATAGGTATTTTTCTTATGAGCGTGACAATAAGCTTCTAAGCCATTTGCGATGGTGACCTCTACTTTCCAGCGTACTCGAGGAGGACGCAAACGT
>NC_090258.1:43848051-43858051 GCF_037325665.1 Littorina saxatilis | reverse complement strand
CCATTAAAAGTAAAACTGTCTTTTCGTTTATCCCATTACCCGTTTCGAGACACCGTCATAATGCTTTTTTTCTCCTTGGCCGCCTGACGATTCCATTTCAGTGACAATGTACGGTTTCAGATGCGAACTTAATTCGCATGCCCACAATTTCATGCGCAGGCAAACACACTAGCACGAAGATGATGTGCGCTTGCATGGAGACAGAGACAGACAGACAGACAGACAGACAGACAGACAGACAGACAGGCAGACAGACAAATAGAAAGAAAAGAGAGAGAGAGAGAGTGAAATAGAAAGAGAAAGAGAGAGACAGAGAGAGACAGAGAGAGAGAGAAATAGGGAGAGAGAATGAGAGAGAGAGAGAGAGAGAGAGAGAGAGAGAGTGAAATAGAAAGAGAAAGAGAGAGAAAGAGAAAGAGAGAGAAAGAGAGAGAGAGAAAGAGGGAGACACACACACACACACTCACACACACACGTTCGCAAAGCAACTAAGCCGCAAGAACAAATATCTCAGGAAAACATGGGGAAGGGAGGGGAGAGAGATAGTGACAGACAGGAATAGAGAGGGAGACACAGAGATAGAGAGAGGGGAGGGGGGGGGGGCGGGGTGGGAGGGAGAGAGATAGAGACAGACAGAGAAAGAGAGACTGAGAGATTAAGTTTGGTCACAGACTTGTTACAAAACTGTGTATTAAACAGTTTGGCGTGCAAGGAAGAAGGAAAGAAAAAAAGCCTGAGGCTGGTACAAGAAAACGTTCGCCAAGCACTCCAGCCACAAGAAACAAGTATTTCATAGCTACCTATGGGAGGAACACAGGGGAAAGGGCGAAAGTAACAAACATGCTCCCCCAGGACAAGCCATGACACCACCAGCACACCCCACCCAGCGTCATTCACATGACGAGCATGTTCCGATGCCACACAATTACAACGTCACAGACGACGATCGCGAGAAGTAAGGAATAACAGTTAAAGGCCCACTCCTCCTCGTGCAAACAATGCGCACCACCGTCTCAGATCTAGGCAGGCTTTTACAAGGGATAAAACCATCCCTCCACTTGGTCCCATACCATCCCTCCACTTGATCCCATACCATCCCTCCACTTGGTCACATACCATCCCTCCACTTGGTCCCATACCATCCCTCCACTTGGTCCCATACCATCCCTCCACTTGGTCACATACCATCCCTCCACTTGGTCCCATACCATCCCTCCACTTGGTCACATACCATCCCTCCACTTGGTCCCATACCATCCCTCCACTTGGTCCCATACCATCCCTCCACTTGGTCCCATACCATCCCTCCACTTGGTCACATACCATCCCTCCACTTGGTCACATACCATCCCTCCACTTGGTCCCATACCATCCCTCCACTTGGTCCCATACCATCCCTCCACTTGGTCCCATACCATCCCTCCACTTGGTCACATACCATCCCTCCACTTGGTCCCATACCATCCCTCCACTTGGTCACATACCATCCCTCCACTTGGTCCCATACCATCCCTCCACTTGGTCACATACCATCCCTCCACTTGGTCACATACCATCCCTCCACTTGGTCACATACCATCCCTCCACTCGGTCACATACCATCCCTCCACTTGGTCACATACCATCCCTCCCCTTGGTCACATACCATCCCTCCACTTGGTCACATACCATCCCTCCACTTGGTCACATACCATCCCTCCACTTGGTCACATACCATCCCTCCACTTGGTCCCATACCATCCCTCCACTTGGTCCCATACCATCCCTCCACTTGGTCCCATACCAGAAAGGAACAGCCTGGGTGCTCTCTCTGCACATTAGTATTTTCTTAAATAATGAATTTCATAAAAGGCACTATGTTTCCTAAGCTTTTTTGGAAATGAATTCATAACAAATTCCATCTAACCGCAGCAAGCAGCGGCGGCCTATACCCCAGACGGGGTCACAGGCGTAGGTGAGGTGAGGTGCAGCAAGCAGCCAGGGTGTTAATTTTTGGTATGTGACCAAGTGTAGGGATGGTCTTATCTCCTGTGGTCAGGTCTGAGACGGTGAGGCGAACTGGTTTCACGAGGCGGAGTGGGGCTTTAAGAACAAAAACACGAATTAGAATGTTGTCAGTAATGCGATGCACGTCCGCCGTATTGATCACACAAAGCAGACGACACAAAAAACAGTTAAACAGTTTTCTGACACTCCTCACAGGCAGTTTCATTTGTACGCATTCAAGATATCTACCCAAGGGGCGGTTACTCTCCCCGAAAATCACTGCTCCCCAGAGGTAGGCCCCTGCCCCACTCACAGCTAAGAAGAATTGAGTGACTTTCCTTGCTGAGTTGACGCATGCGCCGAAGCGGGTGAGAAAACGCCAACCAGTTTACTGTCGACACTATCAGAATGACTTCTCTTGATAGTTTTGACGCATGCGCCGAAGCGGTAAGAAAAAAAACCGGGAGCCCCGTTCACTGCCGAACAGAATAGAGTGGCTTCCCTTGCTGCGTTGACGAATGCACCAAGCAGGGTGAGAAAACGCATTCGATTTTTGTGGAAGGAGTGTTCTCCAGTTACGTCCCTTGAGGCTGCTTACTGGGTTGTCTCGCTAGAGTGGGAGCGGGTTGTGTTGCTAATGGCAGCGAAACAAGCGCGTGTCGGATTAATACGCTCTAATTGAGGCCACTTCGGACCTTTCCGTCATTACCGAGGTGCGTTTCCGTTTCGACCGGAAGTCCTGGGAGATGTAGGTTACACAGTGCGGTGTGACTGGATTATTTCCCTTTCCCGGTTCTCTTACAGAACTCTCTTCATTTACTTTGTGTGACTTGTTTTTTTCCCTTACCCCTTTCTTACAATGTATTCTAAATCTGTCTTTTGTGTGTGGGACTGGAAGGTTCCTTCTTCAGTTTCTGACAATATGCCCGGAATCCATGTTGTGTTTGTATGATAAAAGAATCGCTTTAGTCTCGCATTTTTGCTCTCAAAGCGCACTCTTCATTCACTTGTTGTGGCTCCATTCGTTTCCTTCCCCGTGTCTTGCATTATGTTCTTAATCCATTTTTGTATGGGACTTATGATGGTTCTTTCCTCAACTTTTGACAATATGCCCTGAATCCATTTTGTGTTTGTATAATACAAGAATCGCTTTAGTCTCGAATTTCTGCTCTTAGAGTGCGCTCTTCGTCTAGTTTATGTGACTCTATGATCATCCTTCACCGCCGTCGCGATATAACCTTGAACGGTTGAAAACGACGTCAAACACCAAATAAAGAAAGAATCCGTCACCGTTTCTTACGATGTGGTCTTAATCCCTTTTCTGTGTGTGCGAGACTTGAGATTTTCCTTTTGAGTTTCTGAAAAATATATGCCCTTCATCCATTTTGTGTTTGTTTAATACAAGAATAGTTTGAATTTCGTATTTCAGCTCGGTGAGGTTTGCTTTAGAGCATTTTCGTTCTTGACGGAAGTGGAAGAATTTTGTTCCGGCCTATACGCTCTTCTTATTGTGTTAATTGTGTTAATTGTGTTAATTGTCTTCCCTTTTGGTCTGTCTTTTATTTCTTTGTGTTCCTCTGAAGCAACGTCTTTCCGGATTGAAACGCCGAACAGTTTGACACTTTGAGTGAAAGTGCACTGGGACTCTGTTTATGTAAAAGTGCAAAACGGTTAATGTTACTGATGAAAAGTGAATAGGCCTACATTGTTGCGCTGCAACTGAGTGAATTTAAGAAGATGTAATGCAGGTGTGATTGTGTGTGTGAGTGGGGGGGGGGGGGAAGAAATGGAGATTGAATTAAGATGAAAGGAAGTAGATCGACATACCTCAGCATTATCTAACTGTTGAATTTGAGTTCAAATAGATAGTCACTAGGATGTACTTCATTTTCTGTTTAAATCTGACACTGCAGACCAGATTTCCTTAGTCTTAGCAAGAGCATTGCATTCCTTGAGTCATTGAAAAAAATGATGTACACACAAACAAACAAGCAAATAACAGCAGTTATCACGAGAGAGAGAGAGAGAGAGAGAGAGAGAGAGAGAGAGAGAGAGAGAGAGAGAGAGAGAGAGAGAGAGAGAGAGAGAGAGAGAGAGAGAGAGAGAGAGAGAGAGAGAGGGGGAGAGGGAGAGAGAAAGTTTGTTTGTTTGTTTGCTTGTTTCTTTGTTTGCTTAATGCCCAGCCGACCACGAAGGGCCATATCAGGGCGGTTGAAGGAGAGAGAGAGTAAGATAGGGAGAGAAAGAGAGAGAGAGAGAGAGAGAGAGCGTAAGATAGGGATATAGAGAGAGAGAGAGAGAGGGAGAGAGAGAGAGGAAGATAGAGAGAGAGAGGGAGAGAGAGAGAGAGAGAGAGAGTAAGCTAGGGAGAGAGAGAAAGAGTAAGATAGGGAGAGAGAGAGAGAGTAAGATAGGGAGAGAGAGAGAGAGTAAGATAGGGAGAGAGAGAGAGTAAGATAGGGAGAGAGAGAAAGAGTAAGATAGGGAGAGAGAGAGAGAGTAAGATAGGGAGAGAGAGAGAGTAAGATAGGGAGAGAGAGTGGAAGAGAGAGAGAGAGAGATAGATATATATATATATATATATATATATATATTTTGAGAGAGAGAGAGAGAGAGAGAGAGAGAGAGAGTAAGATAGGGAGAGAGAGAGAGTAAGATAGGGAGAGAGAGAAAGAGTAAGATAGGGAGAGAGAGAGAAAGATAGGGAGAGAGAGAGAGTAAGATAGGGAGAGAGAGTGGGAGAGAGAGAAAGAGATATATATATATATATATATATATATATATATTTTGAGAGAGAGAGAGAGAGAGAGAGAGAGAGAGAGAGAGAGAGAGAGAGAGAGAGAGAGAGAGAGAGCAATTTTGTGTACGCTAAAAGAGATCAGCAGACTGAAAAGCGGTGATGATCACATAATCCGTGTGTGTTTTTTGAAGTGCATTTTGTTTTCGGCATTTTCGAAAAATGTGGTGTTCAAATGTTCTAGTTCTGGTTAAAATAAAAGAGGACTGCTCTTTGAAACTGTCAAGATTTTAAAGCATTATCACCCGTCGATTAACTACCATTAAAAAGGTCCCTTTCATCCTTTTTCATTGCCCTTACAATTTTGTGGGCTAAATACCCAATGAAAGCTTTCAACCGAGTATATTTAAAGGTGTGCCTATAACCCCCTGTCATTTTTTTCCGCTAAACAGCGAATGAAAGGTCCCACAATCACTTAGAACGATCTTGTGCCTTGTTATTTGACAGAAGAAATTTTCAGCACATTTAAAGCGACTGGAACCGAGTAAAATCAATATTGGCCAACACCCAAAATGCAATGATATCAGATGATAGTGTTTCCAGCTCCGTTGTACCGCAGTATTTAATAATAATATTCCTGGGGGTACTCGCAGATTACCGCCATGTCAACTGCAAACTCTCACCATCAGTTGGTTAAATGTGCTGTGAAGGTTATGTAGCGTATCGTGTTAGTCATGGCTTTTGGTTTGAACAAAACTTCATTCCGTTTTCATATTGTGACCTGTGTAGACTATTTTACATTTAGGATCCATACTAAAGTATATGCTTACATGAGTGAATGGTAAGAGTTAGGGTCAAGGTTTAACTAATCCTAAAGGTGGTCCTTAATTCAGCCCCAAGTCGACTTCGCGAAGTTTACCGAAAACTCAGTGCAAAGCTCCGTGCAAAGCTCCGTGCCAAGCTCCGTGCAAAGCTCCGTGCAAAGCTCCGTGCAAAGCTCCGTGCCAAGCTCCGTGCAAAGCTCCGTGCGGCCAGCTTCGCGTGGTCGACTTCGCCCAGATATAAGGGCAGGCTTAACCCTATCCCTCTGCCATGATATTTGAGGTTTTTCTTCTGGTCAAAGCGCAATGTACAGGGTGACACACAAAAAAACCGGTCATCACCAAAAGTCGAATAACTTCAGAAATGTTATTTAAATCAACAGAAAACTTCAGCCACATTAGGTCCAGCCTATGTAGCAGACATCCCCAGAGTGTCAAGTCTGTACAGTACTACAAAAAACTCTTTGTTTCACTAGCGCACAAAATTGTGCTCTATATGAGCTCCCCTGCGCTGCAGGCACACTTGGATCAGGGGGCAAAACAAAAGTCATCACCTAAACTTGAATAACTTTTGAAATAATTAATCAATTCTTTTAATTTTTCTGATTGACCAAGTGAAACCAATGTTCTATGAGTGTACTAAATTTGAGCTTCGAGATGGCATGGACTACGGAGGAAAAGACATTTATAGTTGAGGCATATTTTCGGCAGAAGTCAATCCATGCAGCTCAATTGCAATTCAAAGAACGGTTCGGATGTCGTGAATTTCCTGTCCACGCAATGATCTACAGATGGGTCAACAAGTTCAGAACCCATGGGACTGTGCGTAACCTCAATGGTAAAGACACTAACAGACAATCACACTCTGGACGACCGATATCATCAAGGACATAACCTCAATGGTAAAGACACTAACAGACAATCACACTCTGGACGACCGATACCATCCAGGACACCACCACGTGACCGTTTTTTGTGTGTCACGCTGTACATCAAATAACTTTCATGTCTAGTATTAAGGGTGCTTTGAGGTCTCAGTTAACCACCCGTCTCTTTCCCACATTTCAAGATTCTCTCTTCAACATATTTTTTCCTCTCACACCATATTATGTTCAGATAATATGGCGATTTAAGTGCACCCTACTCAACTCGGCATAAAAAAGAGAGACATCTCCGAGATTCAGGGGGGACAACTCTGCTTTTTCGTTTTCTTCGCTTCACGAGACATGTTTGGAAAATGGAGGCGGAGGGGAAGTAACTCTCGCAACCCCTCACCACGCATTTCCGTTTTGTCGCTCTCCAACCGAGCGCAAAGGGAGATAAGTGTCGTACGGAGGGAAACGCTTTGTGCGAGCGATCCGTCTTGTCGGTCTGGTGGCGACATGAGTTTCAATGATGATGGATTCTTTGACGATTTAGCATCATTTATTTATTGATTCGGTGGCCGAGTTTTATATACAGACTTGGAGTCCCTTTTTTGACAATTTAGCATTATTTATTAAATGAGTGACCTAGATTTAAATACAGACTTGGAGTCTTTGGTTTGTGCAATGCTGAGTCTGATTCGGCTGTGTGTACCCACTGACGTCGCAAAGACAAAACTCTGGTATAGTATTGTTTTGTTTTGTATTGTTTTGTATTGCAATGTGTTGTATTGTATTGTATTGGATTGGCTTGTATTATATTGTATTGTATTGTATTGTTTTGTATTGCAATGTGTTGTATTGTATTGTATTGGATTGCATTGGATTGGATTGTATTGTATTGTATCGAATAGCATTACCTGCTGAAGAGACGATACGCAATGGTAATCAAACATTGTATTGCATTCTATTGAATGGGTTGTGCTGTATTGTTTTGTGTTGTTCCATTCTTTCTATGTACTTCGTATGTGAGCTGAATCGGCCTCGCTCGTAAAAAAGAACCAACCAACATACAGACTGTGTCTGTGGCGGGAGTCAAGTCTTGTCCAGTCTTCAACCCCACTCCCAGTCTCCAACCCCACTCCCAGTCTTCAACCCCACTCCCAGTCTTCAACCCCACTCCCAGTCTTCAACCCCACTCCCAGTCTTCAACCCCACTCCCAGTCTTCAACCCCACTCCCAGTCTTCAACCCCACTCCCAGTCTTCAACCCCACTCCCAGTCTTCAACCCCACTCCCAGTCTTCAACCCCACTCCCAGTCTTCAACCCCACTCCCAGTCTCCAACCCCACTCCCAGTCTTCAACCCCACTCCCAGTCTTCAACCCCACTCCCAGTCTTCAACCCCACTCCCAGTCTTCAACCCCACTCCCAGTCTTCAACCCCACTCCCAGTCTTCAACCCCACTCCCAGTCTTCAACCCCACTCCCAGTCTTCAACCCCACTCCCAGTCTTCAACCCCACTCCCAGTCTTCAACCCCACTCCCAGTCTCCAAAAAGCCAGTCTCGAGTAGCATTAAAATGCTGAAGAGACAATAAACAATATAAACCATCTCCAAACAGCGCTGTCTGCTGCAGTTCAACAACGTTGAAGGAGGCATTGCTCACCTTCACAAGGCAAATTATGCTAAGCACGAATGTCATTAACATGTGCAAGATTCGAAAACTTTCAGTCTTCAGGCTATCAGTTTGATGTGTGTGTGTGTGTGTGTGTGTGTGTGTATGTGATTTAACACGCCTTCTCTAGGTCCAAGACTTGCCCGAAAGGCAACAGCCAAGCGACTTAAGGACTTGGGCCTTGGTGCACGAGAAAGTTACCAGCCGGTTGGGAGCCAGCCGCGGCGTAGGATTGGTTGAAACTGAGATTTGTTGTGATTTTAACGAATCAGACCCCGCAGTTTGTACTCTCCCGTTTGTGTGGCACCCATTTTCGGGACGTGCACGTTGGCTCTGGGAAAAAGGGACAGGGGGGGGGGGGGGGGACAGTGAGGGTGTCAGGGGGGGGGGGGTAAAGGGGTGAATGTAGGTGGCTGGGTGGAGGAGAGGGGTGTGAGGTCTTTCCTTGAACAGTTAGAAATGTGACAGAGAGTGTCGGGAAGTGTTGAAGCGAGGTGGAATCCTCTGCATGTGGTTTTTGTTTGGCCTCTTCGCCGTCAGACATCACTGACAGCGAGTGGGGAGCACGGGACAGATGAGGACAGGGGACGGGAAGAGAGGTAATCGAAAGAAAATACATCGAGAGAGAGGGGGGAGAGAGAGAGAGAGAGGGAGGAGAGAGACAGAGAGAGAGAGAGAGAGAGAGAGGGAGAGAGGAAGAGAGGGACTAGAGAGAGACGAGAGAATGAGAGAGAGAGAGACTAGAGAGAGAGAGAGAGAGAGAGAGAGAAAGAGTGAGAACGAAGGAGAGCAAAATAAAGAGAGAGTGTAAGAGATATATAGGGAAAGAGGGTGTGAGAGAGAGACAGAGAGAGGGGGGAGACAAAGAAAGAGCGAGAGAGAGAGAGGAAAGAGACAGATGGGGGATGGGGGGGGGGTACCAATAGACATCGCAAGACACAGAGCGAGACAGACAGAGAGAGAGCGAGACAGACAGAGAGAGAGAAAACACCCCCCAAACCACTGGAAAGAGAAGTAAAAGGTTCCTCTTCATGCGGTTGCATGCCTTCACCCCTGTGAAATTGAGATGAGAGGACATTATATTGGATGTACTCACTGTTCGTATTTGTTTTGTGCAATACTTTTTTTTTCCTCTGGCCGAAACTCATGCGAAATGGACTGAATTCAACCGATTTCTGCCCTAGACGCATTTCTGACGACGTGGTGGATACATTCTGAAGTAATTTTAAATGACACAACATGTACATTCGGGAGAAGATTGCGGACGAAAAATATATATTAATGAGACAATTATCTTTTCAAATGACAGAACACAACATTCGCTTAATGTTCTTTGGAAGCAATTGGTTCCCCCGAAAGCGGCGTATGGCTGCCTTAAAGACGGCGTAAAAACGGTCATACACGTAAAAACACACTCGTGCAAAAAACACGAGTGTACGTGGGAGTTTCAGCCGATGAACGCAGAAGAAGGAGGAAGCAATTTGCAAAGGGAGTCAATAAGTAGATACGCAAAAACAGTCTAACAAAATTGTCAACGGTTCACATGTACTTGTGCTTGTCGCAGCATGGAGGCAAAGACCTTTTCAGAAAGTGTACACTCTTACGAAACATCCGGCAGGGTATTGCAGATATTTATGATGAAATTCCGTTGTTCCGGAAATGCGGAAAATTACTGCCATATTGCTTCTATTGGCTTTTTGGGTTTTGAGAAAACAGGATATGACTGTTTTGGAAGTAATGTGTGACATAACTCTCTCTCTCTCTCTCTCTCTCTCTCTCTCTCTCTCTCTCTCTCTCTCTCTCTCTCTATCTCTCTCTCTTTCTCTCTCTCTCTCTTTCTCTCTCTTTTTTCTTCCAATCCCTCTCACTCTCAATATGTCTCCCTCTCTGTGTCTGTCTGTCTCTCTCTGTCTCTGTC